>NW_022157979.1:0-128583 GCF_003316985.1 Fusarium coffeatum
CTAAGATAGCATAAGGTAACTAAATTATTTCGTCTCTTTTGCTCTTGCTGCACTAACAACTACCCGATCAGGGCCGCATCACTCAGCCTTCTGCCCCATCCAGAAATAGTAATTCTCATAAGCATGATAATTCACGTTGTGCAAATCCTTTCGCGCAGCAGCTAAAAAGACTTCAATTTCCTCTGGACCCATGACTTTGCGCAACGGCTTGGCTGCCATGGCACCGAACATGTCACTCACGGCAGTCTTGAGATAAAGCCCGATGAGTCGGAGTTTCTTGTCCTGGAGTAGTTATTAGTATAGGGTGAATAAATATTGGGGAGGGTGTCTACCTTTGCCCATGTGCCGATGGGGACTTTGAGGACTTTGCAGGTGACATTGACAAATCCTGCCTTCTCAAGCGGTTCACGCAAATTCTCACCAGCGCGGAATTTCATGCCGAAGGAAGCCACTGCTTCGGTAGCCGTATCGAAGAATTTGGCTAGTGGTGCGTCTTTGGGAAGGGATCCATCGTCGCAGTTGGCGCGGGCGTCTAGTTCTTGGATTTCGATCCAAGCGCCAGGCTTCATATGTCTGCGCTCTGTCAGTATGTTGGTGAGAGGGAAGTTTTGGGAGATATACTCGTAGGCTTGACGGAGAACCTTGACTTCGTCCTTCAACCAAGGACTGATGCAGCGCATGTGCACAAAGTCAAAGTCGTCGCCGTGCATCCATTCGTCTTCGATGTCGTCGACTAGGAATTTTAGGTTTGGGGGGACCCAGGAGGGCTGGATTGGGCTGAGGTCTACACCTACTACTGAAGCGCTGGGGAACTTGTCGGCGACTGGATGGTTTAGAGAAGCATTGATGAGTGAGATCTGGAGATGGCTTACCGTCGATGGCCCAGATTCCTGTTCCGGTGGCCAGGTCGATGATCTTCTGGGGATTTTTGACGATGGGCGAGAAGAACAATTTGCCACTGGAGATGTAAGAAAATGGCCATTCCAGGTTGACGTTGAAATCTTACTCTGTAAGCTCCAGCATCATGGCATGTTTCATGTCATCGCGATTCTGCTCAGCATCATCATTGGGAATGGGATAACTACCAAATCAGCACCCATCCACTACTCTCACAGTCTACTCACGTTCCATGACGATACTGATGATACTTTCACCCAATTAGCCCACCATCACCACCTTTCAATGTAATCATCTACTCACCCGTCGTCCATTCTCAAAAGCATGTTGATAAATACTCGTGTTCAAACTCGTCGAACTAGAAGACAAAGTCGCCGAGTCAAAATCTGACGACTCAAGCTCATGTTCCTCTTCAGCATGCTGCTCCGCCGTAATCGGCTCGATAGGATCCTGCGTCGTGGTCGCCATCGTCAGTAGCGTTGTTGTTGAAGATCAGTGTGCGCTATCTTCTCCACTTCGGAAAAAAATGACTCAAGTTTCGGTAGCATCGGAAATAAACATTCACAATTGGAGGGAGGTGTCGGTCCGAGGCATGTGATTATTCATAATTGTTAAGGAATGGAATGTAATATTTATTAATGAACGTGCCGCGTTAACCTCGTCACCCATATTATCTATCCTCTACTCTAGATATTCTAGGTATCTCAACAAAGGAAATGACAAAAAGAAATACATTATGCATATCCAATCTTGAATTCCATGCTTTGACCGGGTACACATTTTGTTCCAGGCGCGACAGCCATGCTAACTGACCACATACCAGATGCGCAGCGCTGGAATGCTGTACCGGTTTTGACGCAGTTCCAGTACCCTTCAGGTGTGCAGGGTGTTCCAGGCGTAATTAGACCCCGGGCAGGCTTGGTGGGTGCAGGAGGAATGACATTTGTTGAAGTTGAACGAGTGGTTGATTTGAGGGTTGTCTTCTTGGTGGTTGTGGGAGTAGGGACTGTGATGAAGACGCCGCCAGGTCTAGAGATTGTTAGTATAGATCATCCAATTGAGGACAATGCACTTACGGTTTGGTGGCTGTGGCCTTGGTGGGAGGCTTGGTAGTGCTCTTCTGCGTAGGAACAGCAGCTCCAGAACCAGCTGGACACTGACCGACCGGCGGACCAGTATTGCGCGAATTCAAAGAAACATCAGGACCGGGGTTGGGAAACATAAGATCAACAGTCTCCCTGGTACCACATCCATTACCTACGTTGGCGACAAACATAGCAGGGCGCTTGCTCATTGGTGTCTTGGGAGTACCAGTTCTAGCCTTGACCTTGATAGCAGCGCAGTTCATGTACATCTCGCGATTGCCAATCTTGTTAAACCAAGACCAAGCGAAGATGGCAGTACCGCCAGGCGTATCAATAGGAAGAGTGAACTTGAACTTGGAAGTCGGAGCGATGGGACAGTTGCCGATCCAAGACTGAATAGCGATCCAGGAACTACCTCCGTCAAAAGAGAGTGAGGCCTGGCAACTTCCACCGGAGTGATCTGCGCCGCCTTGAATTTCGATGTTGTACGATTTACCAGCTGTCCAGGAAACCGTTGGTGCACCTGCTGCGGTGCCGAAAAGAGAGTGATAGCCCTTGCAGGGAAAGTTGCTTCCACTGCCGGAGAGGGGAGATGTCATGCTGTAGTCGATGTCGCCGTTGGCGTAGGGGTTCTTCTTGCTCTTGAAGGGTGCTGGGTATATCATTTCCATGTGAGCTTGGGCTAGACCTGCTAGACCTATGACTGTAGCGAGAGCGGTAAAGAGCTTCATGGTGAAAGAAAGTGTTGCGTGTTTGTAAAGAGATAAGAAGGAGATGAAACAAAGAGAGCCTAGTAGGCTATGTGAGATGAGGAACAGAAGTGAGTGATGAGAATTAATGGTTGGTGTTGAGGCTTTCAATATGTTTTATACATTTTTGAGACCCTGATGTTCAGTCTGACGTGCCAAGGGAATAGGGTGATTCTCGACTTAGACAGGATTGTGGATGTGGTCTAGTGTCCGGGCTAGACCGGGCACTTGGGAGGGACAGAGTTCAGAAACGTCCAGCCTCAACGACGGCCGGAAAAGATGTCAGAGCATGATCCTTCGATAGTCATTCGTCACAAAGTGTCTACTGAAACTTGATAAAAACTTGTTACAGAGTGGTCATGAGTTTTGGTCGTGAGACATCTCGTTCACGATAGTGGCTGGCGTCTACGATGAGAGCGGGAACTTGAGATGTTGATGCACGGGAAGATGAAATATTGACGCGCGGGATGATATCAGCGAGGCTGGAATAGGGGTCGAGCTCGGTAGTTGAGTTCTCACAAGGTCTTTGTCGGCCTTGTCAAACTTGTTTCTTGGTGTCTTGTGAGCTGACACTCCATTCACCTAGCTGGCTGGGTTTGAGACATTCGTCAGCGACAGTGTCTGTCAAGGCTGGGACATTTGGGATGGCCGAGGACCCTGTCATGATTCTAAAAATGGCCAAGAAACATGTCACTGTCAATTGGAAGTCATGTCATGTCATGTTCTAGGGTAAGGCATCATTTTTAATTATCATCATACTCATCGAGCTGGGTGATCGTGTTGATGCTAGTGATAGCCACAAAGGAGAAGTTCAACTCAATAGCAATAATAACAATATTAATTGGAACAATTTACGCCTGTTACGCATGTTACAGCGACCTGTTGAAGGCTTGATGATAATTACCCATATGATGAACAATTGTTTGACCCCATCACCGTTAACCGTTAAGCCACGCAATCTCTCCTCTGCACGAACCAGCGCCACACGTTACAGAAAGAAACCTCGATGCAAGGGCATCTGTCCCTGACAATCGCATTCCTCAGTTCCCGGTTTTAGCAAAGATCGGAATTTTATTGTGGCTGGGCAGGGGCCTTTGCGCGTATGGCTGGAATGCTCCAGGGTAAAACGTGTCTGATCACCGCTGCTTTCGGTCTTGCCACGGCGGGAATGGTTCTAGACGTGAGGCATCATCATTGACGTTGTTACTTTCCATTTCAAGCCGAAGTCCAATTGAGTCGAGAATATCTGAGACGGGGATTAGAACATGTGAAGTTGAGTTCTTTTAATAGAAGTTTCGCTGGTTTCGGTGGTGATCGACGGGGCCCGCTTTCGGGAATACCACAAGCTTCACCAGCACCTTGAGCTCTAGGCATTCACCTGTCAGCGATTGAACTTTATTCTCTTATCAGCAGCAATTGAAGTGAGTATCGGATCATATCATCGCCAGTCAGCAGATGTCACAGCGATATCCAATATCTCACGCTTTCTCAGCGTCTCTGTAAGCATGCATCTCTATTATATAAGATCCCCGACCCACGGCATCTTCGGCAAAATGGAAGACGTCACTGTAGGTCCAATCCATGGATCCTCTCCGAAGCACTCAATTGGTAAGCTGCAATATTGCTTGTAAACAAGTTACTAACAGTTACATCGCTTGAACAAAACCCGTTTGTCCACCATTAAAACAGCCATATCGGCGTAGATGTGGGTTCCTCGGTAGTTGGTGACGACTTTATCGCGATTTCTTGGCGTCATCTTGATCAGCATGGGGTTGTACTGTACTGTACCTACAGCACTGGGGGTTCGTCATGGTAGCGACATTTCAGCGAAAGATAAAATACATAGAGGAATTGCAAAGCAATTGTGATTTTGATTTCACTTTTGAGATTTGGAACTTGAATTGACTTTTGAGCCAATCGACAAAATGCAGCCCGATATCCCTTACCGTCGTGAGTCTGTACCTCACAAGCAGGTAACCATTATCCAATCACTCTCAAGATTAACTCATTAGTAACAAAAGCTTTAGCGCCCAGATGAGTGGGTACTCGAGCAAGGTCTCGAAGCAGCCCGTCTCGGCATCCGCAACCAAAGCAGTATCCAAGTCAACACGGAAGCACACAGTCTCAAGCCCTCCGACACTTCACAGCTTGTCAGTTCGGGCGACAATGATCTTGACGTCCAAGATGAGCGTGAAGGTTGGAGAGGATACGTAGAATGGGAAGATTACCCTGAGAAGAAAGTCAAAGCTGCACAGCGCTTTAAGCGGTACAAGTTTCCCCCGCCGCCGGAGTTTCAGCTTGAGCCTCTTCCTGCTACGAATCCTGTCCTGGAAGGAAATAGGTGGAAGTTATGGCACAAGGCTATCGGAGGGGCTTTGACGAAGCTCCCTGAGATTAGTTGGGAGACTGTTCTCAAGGTAAGATGCGCCCAGTTGGAGGGAGTATGTCGAGCTAACCTTTGTAGGAAAAACACCCGGATATGCTTCACCTTCTCGAATTCCCTTACAATGGCGAAGGGCCAAAGAGTCTTCTTACAAAAGACTACATCATGCCCAACAACCTCCACTTCGTCCGCAACCACGGCGGTATCCCAGATATTGACCCATCAGCCTGGGATCTCCGTCTTGACGGTCTTGTTAACAATCCCCAGACTCTTACCTTCGCCGATCTTCAAGACGAATCCAAATTCCCACGCATCACCAAACTCGTCACCTTACAATGCAGTGGCACACGTCGCTTGGAGCAGATCATCGAATACCCCGGCGAAGGCGACGAAATGATCAACGCGCCCTGGGCCGAAGGCGCCATCGGCACAGCGAAATGGACAGGCGTGTCCCTCAAAAAGGTAATCAAGTACTGCGGCGGTCTTAAAGATGGCGCGAAGCATCTTGAGCTTTATGGTGCGGATACATACTTCAAGGGTGGGCAGTGTATGAATTATGTTGTTTCGGTGCCGTGGTCAAAAGTCAGGGCTAATGAGGTTATTCTTGCTTGGGAGATGAACGGGGAGCCTTTGCCCAAGATCCATGGAGCGCCTGTTCGGGCGGTTGTTATGGGGTATATTGGCGCGAGGAGCTGTAAGTGGCTTTATAGAGTCAAGGCGATTGAGACGCCGAGTTTGGCGCCTGTGCAGAGTAGGGAATATTTGTACTTTCAGCAGCAGACTGGAAAGCATAACCAGCTGCCTACAAGTGAGTACCCTATCACGTACTCAAGGATGAATGCTGACAGCGTGCAGTGGGCATCCAAATTCAGGAGATGCCGGTTAGTAGCGCCATCATGTCACCCTGGAACAAGGAAGTTGTCATACACGATGGAGAAATCGAAGTCACAGGTAAGTCACAGCCTACCTTTCGCTGCCAACATTTCTAACATATCCAGGCTGGGCATATTCCGGCGGAGGTCGCTGGCCCGAACGTGTCGAAATTTCAGCAGACGGCGGCTATGTCTGGTACGCCGTACCCATCGAAAACCTCTCCCCAAAGCACAAATTCGCCTGGCGCACCTTCAAGGGCAAAGTCCCTTGCGACCACGAAGGCTGGATGGAGCTAGTCGTTCGGTGCTGGGACAACAGTCTCAACACGCAGCCTATGGAAGTACGACATAGCTGGAATTGGAGCTTGCATATAACAAGCAGTTGTCACCGTGTCAAGGTTTATAGTGTTAATGCGAAGAGAGAGGCTACGAGGAAGAGGTTGATGGAGTTTAATGAGCATGGGGAAGGGTTTACGCCTATTACTAGACCGAGCAGTTTTGTGCCGATGAGTATTGAGGAGTATCAGAGGGTTACTAAGGATGCGGAGCCTAGGGATGTTGATGAGTAGGGGAATGAGTTTGCCTGCCCATATTTATGATTGCGAGATTATTCTGAGTTTTAACTGCTACTAAATACGATTCTCACAAGCCATAGAATTATTGTCTTTTTTTTTAAATGAGCTTTTGCTGGCAATCCGATTGTTAAATACAATGCATCACGAGTCGAGTCGTAGATGGTGTCGTAGACATTCTTTTGCCGTGTTCTTAGCCGACGGCTGGGTTACCCTCGTCGTCAATTTTCAGTGCGACCGAGTATTACCACCTCGCGGACCATTTTGGCCGTAATGATCGCGTCGAACCCCATAATAAATGCCATCTATGACGCTTTTGATATGTGTCGGCAATCGATAAAAATCACGTCACAATTGTGTGTTAGACAACTTCAAATGCCGGTAGGCCGGATATAAGACCCATCAAGACCACCAATCGACGCGCAATTATTTGCCAATGCTGAGAAACATTATTTAGTGTAAACCTCATATAAATTTATATCATTGACAATGGCTGTGAGTATTTAGACGGTTTCTCGAAATTGCGCATCGGCTAATTCATCATGATAGTCAGAAGAACCTCCCGTGTATACCCTCGCTGAGGGTATGCCAGTCCGAGACCCAACGTCATCCGTCATCCTCAAAGGACCCAGAGGCGGTCTTGGTCTTTTAGCCGATACCCAACTCATCGAGACTCTCGCTCACTTCCCCCGAGAGCGTATCCCCGAGAGGTACCCTGACCTCCTACCATTTTCTTCAACACAGCTAACAAAAACAGAGTCGTCCATGCCAAAGCCGCAGGCGCATGGGGAACATTCGAATGCACCCACGACATAACATCCTGGTGTTCCGCCGCCCCCTTCCGCCGCATCGGCAAACAAACCCCCGTCCTAGCCCGCCTCTCCACCGTCGCCGGCGAAAAGGGATCTTCCGATACCCTCCGTGACATCCGTGGCTTCGCCCTCAAGATGAAAACAGAGGAAGGAAACTGGGATTTTGTAGGGAACGACTTGCCTGTTTTCTTCATCCGTGATCCTGCCAAGTTTCCTTCACTGAACAGATCGCATAAACGTCATCCGCAAACTGCTGTTGCGGACGCGAGTATGTTTTGGGATTTTCATAATCATAACCAAGAAGGCGCGCATTGTCTCATGCAGCTTTTTGGACCGAGGGGTGTCCCTGCTTCATTGAGGAATGTAAATGGTTTTGGAAATCATACGTTCAAATTTGGTAAGCCCGAGGATGGATCGTACAAGTATGTCAAGATCCATTTCAAGCCTGATGACGGTATCAAGAATCTGTCGCAAGAAGATGCTGTTCGTCTTGCTGGAGAAGAGCCAGATTATCACGTCAAGGATATGTACAACGCCATCGAAAAAGGTGACTATCCATCCTGGACAATGATGTTGCAGGTCATGGATCCTAAGGAAGCAGAGACGTACAAGTGGAACATCTTCGACATCACCAAGATCTGGCCGCACAAGGACTATCCTCTCATTCCTGTTGGAAAACTCACATTGAACAAGAATCCGGATAATCACTTTGCAGAAATCGAGCAGGCTGCTTTTTCGCCGTCGACTCTGATTCCTGGAATTGCGCCGTCGGCTGATCTTATGCTTCATGCGAGGATGTTTAGTTATCCCGACGCAGCGAGGTATCGCGTTGGGCCGAATTATCAGCAGTTGCCTTGTAATCGGCCTTTGGATACTTATTCGCCTTATCAGCGTGATGGACCGATGAGATTGGATGGGAACTATGGGTCCGACCCTGATTATGGTAAGTCTCACGCTCTTGATATCTTGTATGGATATTGACATTCGCAGTGCGCTCTTCATTCCGCAAAGTCAAGAGTGGTCCTGCGGACGTCGCCCATAGTGAATGGCTTGGCAAAGTACAAGCCTACTCTTCCGAGGTCACAGATGAGGATTGGGAACAACCGCGTACTCTGTGGAAGATGTTCAAGGATAAGGGCGAAGATGAAGTCTTTTTGAACAACCTTTCTGGCCATGTCAATAAGGCACTTCCTCGAGTTCAGAAGGAGACAGCTGGTAAGTGCTGACCAGGCTATTGTCGAAGTGAAGCTGACAATATTCTAGAAATGTGGAGGAACGTTGACCCAGAGATTGGTGATCGATTGGAGGAGAAATTGAACAAGATGAACGAGAATGTTGATCATTCTAAGGCGCCTCCTAGTCAGAGAGTCTTGGCCGAGCGTATGAAGTGAGAGGAGTTTCGGATTGTGTCATAGCGTTCCATACATGCACTCGATAGCACGGTGCAGAATTTTCTAGAGTAAATCTGGGGAATAGCTTAATCATTATTACTAGTTTACGCCCGAGATTATACAATTTGTGTAAGGAGGATACTAAGTCCGCTCAAGTGCCCAAAAAACAAACCAAAGTCCTGCACCAATGCTTTTCCACTTCTCAAACAATCTCCTTCATATCATTCCACTGATAAATAATATGTCTCTCCCCCAAAGCTTCCTTAAGCACAATCAACAAATCATCCACACTCCCAAGAAACTTCAAATACAAAGTAACAGCCACACAATACCGTCGATGATTCTCATCCTGAACCAAGCTCGCCGTCAAGATAACCTCATCACCCTGACTCTGCACCAAATCCGTCGCCCGCCTAATTAAAGGCGCAGGTAACCTTTCTGGAAGAGGAGACCCTGTTCGTAGAGCTTGTTCAATAATGGCTAGGACGGCCATTATATCGCCTATGGAGCGGTCGTCGAGAATTCCTGCGACGCGGACGAGACGGTCTTGGAGTTCTTTGGGGAGGGTGGATGCGAGGTTTAGTAAACCGCCGAGGGCTTGGTTCATGTATTGGAGTTGTTCTTTTGTTCGTAGAAGGACTTTTTGGTCAAAGGGCCCGAAACTAAGCTCGCCTTTTAGTAAAGCGATGGAGGGACTCAACGCGAGGAGAACTTCTGCGACTTCGATAGAAACGTTCTCGGCGACTGCACCCAAAGCGCCGTTCCTATCAGTACGACCCCAGTGGGAGATCAAGAGCGCGTAGTGATCCGACAAGCTGCGCACGGAATTGGCGAGCGTTTTGCACACATGCGTAGTCCCAGAAGGCGGACTCGGAAACAACTGCACAATAAACGCTGCCAAGAAACCAATCAGGACAGTAACGACTCGTTTCCAAAATGCTTCGTAGCCTTTCCCTGGAATACCATACTGCACGATATGGTCATGGTCCCAACTAAACCCGATAACAAGACAAAACGTCGCAGCTGCCATGATAGTAGCGAATTGGAATGCAGGAGGGAGAAACAGACGCCACCAAAGAAGAGGAATTATAGCGACGCCTGTTGCTGCTGCCATGCCGTAGGGGTTTCCTATTCCGCTTCCTGCGCCGATGTACCACGTTACCATACCGATCACACCGCCGACTATAGTCCCTGCTGTTCGGGCGACGAGGGAAAATGTAAAGTCGGCGAGGTAGACTAAAAGAACTGTCTGAGCGCTGATGACTGCCCAAATTCCTTTTTCTCGGTAGAAGAAGCCTGCGGTGTGGGGAATGACGGCTGGTATGGATGTCGCTACTGTCACGACTACCATTCGCAAAGCGTACATACCGGCTGGATTCGTAAACCAATTGTACGTCGCCATAAGAACGCGACTGAACTTATTTCGTCTTGCGGAGGACCCTTTGTAGCCGCGGCTTACTTCTAATCTTCGTCTTGTCTCCTTAGCTTGTTCGTCAAAGGTTTGGCCGTCCATTAGTTTATCTGGATCTTCTTCTGCGGCGACGTCGTGACCTGGATATGTGATCTGCCCGTGGAAGAGCCAGGATACAGCGTATTGGATGCGGGAAGGTACCCAAAATCGAACTTTTGTGTGCTTCTCGGAGAGATTGAGGATGTATTCTAGGAGATTTTCCACTGCTGTTATCCAACCGAGCATTCGCTCCTCTAGAACCATAGCGATGACCAAACTGGGAAGAAAAGGCCTATCGGTTCCTTCAATCGGTTTCAGTTTCCCATTGGCGTCAAATAATTCTGCGTGTGCTTCGAGAACGCCTTTCGTTGTGTTGACGATGCATGCCTCTCTAGCAATTCGAGATCGAGCAAGAAGATCGTGAAGATTTCGATTAAGTTCTTCGAATCGTGCGGGCGAAGTCTTTCTGACCCAGCGACAGTTATTCACGGCCTTGATATAATCAGCTGCGAGATTGACTGCCTGTGGTCCGATCTCCATGACCTCGGCCAGTGTTTCCAAGAGTGTGTTCTTCGTCTTGCTGCGCAGTTCAGCGCCTTCTGGTCTTTCGAAAGCACTCAGAAGAGTTACAGTTTCTTGTCGCTGACGACGACCAATTTCGTATTTCTCTGTCCCAATGACTGGTCCAAGGTGGCCATCTGCTTCAGCCTTTCTGTGCTCTTCTTCTTTGTGTTGGCTTCGAACGCGACCGATCTGGAAATCGATGAGGTAAAGACTTGTGTACATAACCCTGCGCGCGCGTTCATGTAGACCTTTGATGTCGTCCGCGCCCCAGAGACCGCGGGAGAAGTCCAGTGGGAGGAATGCGATAGGGGGTTGTCCGGCTTTGAAGGCTGAGATCATACCAGCTCTACTAGCCTGAAGTTGTGCAAGTGGGCTACTGTTTCCTTGTAAACCCTTTTTTGTGAAGACGATCGCTTGGTTCGACATGCGAACAAGCCTTTCAAGGCCACTGAGAACAACATGCGAGGTTGAGTGCGGGAACAAGAATAAGCAGCACACCAAACCTAGACCAATTCCAACAGCGCCAGGCAGAACAAGCACTCGAGCAACGTCTCCCGTAAATCTCGGAAGTCCGGGACCAAACAGAATGAAGATATCTGTAACAATCGTCCCAAAGATCTGCATAACCACAGTTTTCGGATTCGCACACCTCAATCTTGCCAACGCATAGATAAACAAACAGCCCAAACACATAAAAACAGTTGTAACCCTCGCATCAAGCATAAACCCATTATGAATCAAAATCTGCGCCTCCCAGGTCGGACTTTGTCCTGTACTCTGTGCATTCCGCACAGCTTGCGTCTGCAACTCCCCCAACAAAGCAGTCGTTTGGGAATCAGGTCTTGCAGCCAGTGCAGCTTTCATAGTCAACAGCCCCCAGCACCATGCTAGACACATACCCAAAAGAAGTGAGAACGCGCCGAGAAGGTAGATGAAAACGATGCTGGCTGGTGGCACTGCAAACAGAAGAATTGCGCCGAGAAAGGTTGCTTGGCCGAGTTCGACGAGGGATGGGTGGATGAAAATTAGGAGCATCATGACCCAGATCGCGATCCAGCAGCGGATAAAGATTTTGAGATCGTGGGTGTTGAAGTGGTCTAGCCATGGTGGAAGTTTGCGTTTCGGAGGTGGTTGAGCCGCCTCTGTCTGGGTATCTGAGGATTGATCCGAAGCCATTGTTGTCGCTCAATTGATGTTTGAAGCAATTGAGAGATTTGCTGACGTCCGAAGAATCCGAGGTAAAGAGGTTGGACTAGCTTGTGGTTACTGGTGGCTATGACGTGTGTATGGGGTTTGTGGAAGTTAATATGACACTAGACTGGCGTTAGCGGATGCGGCATGCTGAGAGGCTGGAAAAGTGTTTCACTCAGAGATGCATGGTGACATTCTCGTTTTCAGCTGGATGAAAACAGCAATTCTGCTTATTTTCTCTGCCCCGGGGACAATTGCGAGTAAAATGTCAGGCGAGACGCTTTCCGGATGACTGAGGTGCTGGCTCTGGACTTTTGGTGGAGAGCTCAGCTCTGGAGGAGATCAAGATCAAGATTTGGCTGTGGGTCGAGAGAGCTTGTACCTGGAGCTAGTGGACCCAATAGCATTGTGCTCACTAACCTTGGCAAAGGAGGAAATCTTCAACAATAGCCATTTTTCGCGGTCACAATCACAATCTCTCGGGATCTGCACAATTCACAATGACTCCTCCAAGCCAGATTAGCGACTTGGCACTCCAAGATAAGGGTCACATCCATACCTACCCCGCCAGATAGGTGTCACAAGAAATGTCCTCCAAGGCTTAGGCTACAGAGATAAAGTAGCCTAAATGCTAGGCTAAGCTGGTACAAGGTGATCAAATTATTTTATCTCTTATGCTCTTGGGGGCTAATTCTTATGACACCCTGGGGCCCGCCTTGGCGATCTCCGTTGCACTGGCGATCCTCTCGCGTAAACAGTGACATCCAATAAGCAAACAAAGTCTCGCAAACAGCAAGAGCTAGCATCCCCGCACTGCACTGCACCTATACTTGCGACTGTGAGTCACTGCTAAGTTGAAGATGAATTGGCAAGAGTGCCCGTGAACCTGCCACCGATAACTTTTCCCTCAACATCGTCACCCTAGGCCAGCGCTTTTAGGCACATCGCCTTCCAAACCTCAAAACACTTCCAAACTACCACATCCACATCCACAACTCTCGTCAAAATGTCACTTCCCCACGAACTCGAGCTGGCCTATAAGGTCGCTGTCATCAGCGGCGCATCCCGAGGCATCGGTCGCGCCATCGCCTACAACCTCGCCTCTCGAGGTTGCTCTATTCTCGGCACATGCACCAGCGAAGACGGGGTCGAGTCGCTATCGACTGGACTCAACAACCAGATCACAAAGGACGTCTACAAGACGTTGTACGATCGACCCTACAATCATATCATCAAAGGCATTATCGCCGACGTTTTCTCGCCTGAGTGCGCCAAGACCATCGCCGACGCGCTACAAGAACACTTCGATGGCCACGTCGACATCTTCGTCAATTCCGCGGGCGACCCTATGCCCGGTGTCATCGGCGAAATGGGCACCGATGAGATCCAACGAAGCCTCCTCGGCAACGTTCAGACACCAGTCCTCATTGTCGAAGAGCTCGTCCGACGAAAGTACTTTCAGCCCAACAGCCGCATCATCTACATTTCCTCCGTCCGCTCCCGCCTTCCCTGGGCCGATCAACTCATGTACGCAGCCACCAAATCCGCCGGTGAATCGCTCTGCCGAACTTGGTCCCAGGCCTTTGGTGGCAAAGACGAGCGGTATGCCTTCATGGCTGGCACCACAGCGAACGCGGTCATGGCCGGGCTGACTGAGACCGACGCTGTCATGGACTGCGGCCCCGAGGCAGTCAAGAAGTTTCAGGATGAATTCTTTCCGTTGCAGAGCAGCCCCAAGTTTGGACAGCCGGAGGATGTGGCGGATGTTGTGGGCATGCTTTGTGGATACGATGGGCGATGGATCACGGGGTCGGTGATTAGTGCAAGTGGAGGATGCATCAAGATTGGGTAACCTCAAGGTATCGGAGAATTGACCGCAAAAGCCTAAGAGACGAAATAAACTTAGACTTGCTTAGGTACTAAGCTTAGGGACTATCCTAATTCTTATCATACCCTTAGCTAAGTCTTGCTTCTTCTTTGACCCACCTGAGCGTTACGTCCCTTGGAAATTCGGCCGAACTTACAGTGGTAGTTAGGCAGTACAGCACTATTGAGAAGAGCATGGGTTTGATGGTTTTATTGAGGTACTAAGGTTATCTGCCAGAGACTCCCTCAATACTGGTAATCGAATGCAAAATATGTAAAAGGATGACAAAAAAGAAAATGTGATCGTACCTCATGTTTAGCCTACCATTCGTCTGGCTTTCCAATTTCGCGATGCTCGGCCCGTGCAAGAACATCATCAACCTGTGAAGGTTGCAAAACCCAAGCCTTGACCAGCGCTTCCAGAACAGCCTTGACATACGTCTCACTATCACCGCGCGCAGCAACTCTCCCAATCAAAGGCAAAGCCTCCTCAAGTAGATACTGCGGAATACAACTCACAATGAAATACTCAGCCTGAACATCAGGTATGCGATTACAAATGAACACAGCAACCCACGGAGGCAGACGACCAGTCGTCCTAGCTTCATAAGTACGCCAAGTATTTTCTCCTTGCTTGTGCAGGACAAACGTTTAGGTGGAGCGGTTGACGGCTACGAAGAGCTCGATTGGAGCTTGGCGGGTGGAGTAGTATGCGCTTGTGGTGCGGAGGGGACCGTAGTTTGGGTCATCTAGGTCGTGTTGGATGCCGTTGATGAAGAGTTTGGGACGTTGGGCTTCAAGGATCTCGGCGTCGGACATCCAGACGTCGGCCGGGGCGTTGGGTGAGATGAAGGACATTTTGAACGAGGTGGGTCTTTGATATCGATTAGTGGATAATGAGTCTGCTGGTTTAAAGCGGAATGATTTGCATTGTTGTAAAGACTTGTGCGTAAGGTGGTATTTGTATCAAGAAGCTGAAGGAGCAGTATCCAACGAACATTTCACAGCTATGTTTCCTCATTGTAGGTTTCTTTGTGATAATGTTTCATTCGAAATTTAAACCTCACAATCACTACAAACAAAGCCCTTTGTCGATACGAACAGTGCTTGTATCTTTGCCAACAGTGTTCGGAGGATTTCCTTTGCGACAAAGCATTATGCAGGGGAATAGTGCCCCATATATTGTTCTGAGCTAGTCCTTCCTTCGAAGGAACACGACAGGCCCCTCATACACCCTGTCATGAGAACTCGGTCCCGAGCTCGCTACCCTATATCCGACATGGCAAGATAGTCGGACCATCAACTCATCCACAAATGATCATTTGATAGGTTTATAAGTCGAAATTAGATTTCCTATGTCCACATCACAGTCTCACTGAAAGAGGAGCCGTTGAAAGCATGAGAAGCAATTTATGTGGTTATTTTGTGTGAGCGGAAATCATCGTTGGGCAATTTGGTCTCAGTACAGCAGTATCCAAAATATTTCATTTTTATGATTTCTCAGCCTAGGGATATAATTCATCAAGACTCATCACCCTAACCCTACAGCTGTTCAGGAACTACCAAATTCACTTCACCCATATTTTCCTCATAGTATAGAGAAGCAATTAGGTACGTGCTCATCTGAGATACCGTGAGCCCACTGAATCCTTTCGGCTTCAACTATCGCAAAAGCCCGCGGGATATAGAATATTCTCAAAGTAAGGCCATATTAATGAAAATAGGATGTTGCTTTGACTTAGCAAGGGACGTGGGTTGGTCATGGCATGATGCTAGAATCCTTCAAAATCCTTCGATCTTGGCTTTTCACAATCTCGGCCTGCCCTGTGGGTACCTGCATCAAATACGGGGGTAGATATGTATTCAAGTGGAATAATGTCTCAAACGGAAAATAATATCCTCCTTGCAGTTCCATAATTCTATGAATAATGTTTTCACGTGCTCTACTTGTGTTCTACAGTAGATTGGCGATGCCAAGAACACTTTTGTACTACCTCGGTTACTGACGATCAAGATCTGCACAAAAACCTCCGAAAGAGCCCACAACTCCGTTAACGTGTCCAAATAGTTCTCGGCACTTGATGTCATAGACTTGGAGTTAAATACATCTTCTGCAAAGGATGCATTATTCGGCTCTTTACCGGCGTTGACAGAAACGCATGAAGCCATCGTGACCTAAGATCAACATCTGCTTAGTCGATATAATTCAACTTCTAATGCAACAATTGTCGTCAGGGGATTATTCCATCAATAAGGACTGATCTTGGCCTACGAGAAGCAAGATAATAGGACCGAAACGTAGTCAAAGTTTGAATGACAGCATGACCATTCCGAGAGTTGAACTAACCCAGATCCCACGTTGACAGCCGTGGATGCATATAAGCGTCCCAAATACTACACAATCCCGCTCACACATTGCGGGGGCGGCCCGAATGGAAGCATAAATAATTACTCGTCCAAACTATACGATAGTGTCAATGACTAGGCTTACTTGCCCGTTCGGTCCCGGGTTATCGGAGCTCCGTCGCTCGAATAAGGAGGTGGATGAACTAGACTCACGGTGAAACGATGCTCAGACCATTCAATCCCATGTTATTTCCTGATTATTTGGTCTGTTCATAGGGTACCACAAAAGTCGCCTGCTCAGAGCACATGGGACAAAATAGCTTGATCATCTTGTTGTGGCTGGACGGTGACACCCAGGTCAAGTTAATTTGCTGACCTGACTCTGCTTCTGTCACCTCCTTGAGAACAAGAAATGAAAGGCAAGCGGAAACTCCGCTGTCAAGTGACACTAGACCAGATGAGATTTCGGGCCGATCTGCTGATCCCTGTCTCACTCATGATCTTCGAAACAGCCAACCGCTCGTGCCCCCCGGATTCCAAAAAAGACCCCGCAGTTATGCAAATCGGGGGCTTTTTCATCCTTCTAGAAACTAGTTTGAATCCTTTCACTATGCTTCGGCACTGCAATTAAATCCTTCAATAGTTGAAACATTAGTATAAAACTCTCTTTGTCCCCTCGTATCTTTGGTCTATCATCACCATCATCTGCTTTCTTCACTCTGTCGCTTACTTCATTTCACCGCCATCTTCTGTTGACCATGAAGCTTCTTCAACTCGCCGCCCTGGTGGCGTCTCTCAGCCCCTTCACCAACGCTGCCGACGCAAACGCCTGGAAGTCGCGAAACATTTACTTTGCGCTTACAGACCGTGTTGCGCGCAGCGGTAGCGATAACGGTGGCAACGCCTGTGGCAATCTTGGAAATTACTGTGGTGGAACTTTTAAGGGTCTTGAGGCTAAGCTTGATTATATCAAGGGCATGGGCTTTGACGCTATCTGGATTACCCCCGTTGTTGAGAGTGAGTACATCGGTTTTGAACAGTATGGGGCGATGACTAACGTTTGGTAGACACTGATGGAGGATACCATGGATACTGGGCCAAGGATCTGTACGCGGTCAACTCCAAGTACGGAACCAAGGATGACTTGAAGAACCTTGTCAAGGCTGCTCACGGCAAGGTAAGATATACCATCAACCTCGGAACAAACCATACTAACTGTTTAGAACATGTACGTCATGGCCGACGTCGTCGCAAACCACATGGGCAAGGGTATCCAAAACCACAAGCCCTCCCCCCTCAACCAACAAAGCTCCTACCACAGCTCCTGCGCCATCGACTACAACAACCAAAACAGCATCGAGCAGTGCGAAATCGCTGGACTCCCCGACCTCAACACCGGCAAGGCAGAGGTCAAGAAGGTTCTCAACGACTGGATCAAGTGGCTCGTCTCCGAGTACAGCTTCGACGGTATCCGCATCGACACCGTTAAGCACGTCGAGAAGAGCTTCTGGCCTGACTTCCAGAAGGCTGCCGGTGTCTTTGCTATCGGTGAGGTTTGGGATGGAAGCCCTGATTACCTTGCTGGGTACTCCAAGGTCATGCCTGGTCTGCTCAACTATGCTATGTACTATCCCATGAACAAGTTCTACCAGCAGAAGGGTGATCCTTCTGCTGTTGTTGATATGTACAACGAGATCAGCCAGAAGTTCGATGACCCTACCCAGCTTGGTACTTTCATTGACAACCACGACAACGCCCGTTGGTTGAGCCAGAAGAACGACAAGGCCCTCCTCAAGAACGCCCTCGCATTCACTATCCTCGCTCGTGGCATTCCCATCGTGTACTACGGCACCGAACAAGGCTACGCAGGAGGCAACGATCCCGCCAACCGCGAGGATCTCTGGCGCAGCAAGTTCAACACCGACGCCGATCTCTACCAAACCATCTCTAAGCTCGGCAAGGCCCGCTCTGCCGTCGGTGGTCTCGCCGGCAACGACCAGAAGTTCCTCAAGTCCAACGACAGCGCCCTCATCTGGAGCCGCGCCGACGGTGATCTGATCGTTGTTACTCTGAACCGTGGAAAGGGATACTCTGGAGAGTACTGTTTCAACACTGGCAAGAACAACAAGACTTGGGACCGTGTTCTGGGACAGGGAAGTGTCAAGTCCGATGGTAGTGGTAAGCTTTGCGTTAGCTACTCCAACGGCGAGCCTGAGGTTCTTGTCGCTGCTTAGGTGAAAATGGATGACTAGTACTGGATACTGTCGGGGGTTTGTTTTTTATTCTTTATATACATAGCTTGAGCTCAGCAATTATTCTGTCGACACTTATCTTGTGTTTCTCATTTTTAGCGTGAAACAGTGACAGCAAGCGCGAAGATTGGATGGATGCCAGATTATCGAAGATAGCGCCGATATCTCAGGAAACGACCCAAATGGTCCTCTAAAAATAACCTTGATCCTTAACAAACAAGAGATTCGTTGGTTCTTTTGTGGCTGCTGTCATGTTTGAACCGACCCAGCCGCTAATTTCATCGTAGCATGCCCCATAAAAGGTCAGCTACAGTGAGTCGCGCCAGCACCAGTAGTGCCAATAGTCCCCTGCCAAGTCCAATAGTCCGCTACGCTAGTGGGTTTATTCCAATATTGAAATTACCCGACCGGACCATGTCCATGATCTGAGGTTGACCAAGGACTTTATAATTTGGTCGCGTCCTTATTCACTCCTGTTCGTGTCGTTGGTATGCTCGTTTCGCCATCATGAAGCTCAACCTCTCTGGTCTGCCACTATTGGCGCTGTGTCAACTTGCCGCTGCGTCACCATGTAAGCCTCCAAGTTCTTCGTTGACGACTGGCTTGACTACCGCCGATGCCATTACAGAGCACTCGACGACAGCCGAATCCATTCCGATCTTCGAAACTAATTTGCCATCCTCGATCGCCACTACGGCTCAGACTGGGACAACTGAGTCGGTGGCCACTCTGGAGACTGATACTGTTTCTGAGTCTGCTACCAGCTTGGAGGCTTCCACCGCTTCTGAATCTGAGACTTTGTTGACAGAATCTATTACCTCCACTTGGGGTGCCAGCTCTTCCCAGGCTGCTCCTACATCTGAGCGTACTGTCAGTTCTCAGGCCACATCAGCTTCTGAGACCGAGGTTGACAGTACGACAACTGAAATGGTAGCCACTCCCGAGTCTACTACAACCTCTGACATGCCCATAATCTCAACTACCTCAGCTGAACCAACAACCACAACATCAAGCATCCCGCAGGAGCCAAACAACGTACTCCAAAATCCCAGCTTTGAAGAAGCCACCATTTCGCCATGGACCAAGGTCGCTAGAGTCGGCACCTGGGGCCTATCGACGTCCGAATCCCGGACTGGCGCGCAGTCTGTTCTCTTCTCCTTCCAAGATCCATCGGCTTTCAACGCCTACATACGGCAACAAATAGACACATCCCTTCTCCAAGCCAACAAGATGTACGAATTCACTGTGTATACATTGGCAACTGTGGAAGCATCATGTGCGACACGAATCATTTCATGTCATACGGGAATCCAAAACATGGTCGGTAGTAAGCTTGGGTCTTCAGCGAATCCAGGTACTTGGCAGCCTCTGAAGGTCGAGTGTACGTGGTCGCAAGCTGAGTTGGATGCTGGGGCGTATATTAGGATTTTCTTGTATGGTTCTTGCGTGAAAATGGACTGGTTTATCGATGATGCGACTTTTGTTGAGGCTGTTTAGACGTAGTCCTTTTCTCTAATCGTATAATCTGAGCTTTATTTCATTCCAATAATTTTTATTTCAAGTGTTTTGTTCACTCCCTAACAAGGAGATTCACAAGGAACATCTGCCGTGGCAGTGCCTGATCACGTTGTACAAAGAAATTCTAGACGCGGCTGGCTGCTAGGCTACCACCACTGCCTGGTATCAGTACATTTGTCTAGGCCCCACTCCAGTGCGTTGAACAGTACCTCTACTTGGCACTGTTGTCACCATAACAAACAGCAGAACAAGAACAAACGGCGGGCTGTTCATCTCCTGCTATGTTCTTTTCTCTACAATCTTTTCGTCGCAATTCATTCTTTCTACCTTCAAACATCCCAAGAGACAAAACAAGTTGAACACTTTATGCCACCTTTACAGTAGCTCTTAGGCTACCTTCGCCAAGATGCCGTCACTCACGGCGCTCCCGACCGAGATAGTCCTCGCCATCGCCGAACTCTTGGGTCCTGCAGATATCAAAGGTGCGTTGTGTTCGCTTCCATCGCGCGACTTGAAAGCTAATCTTCAAAAAACAACTTAGGTCTCAGCTGCATGAACCGCCGTCTTCGAAATGCCGTTACCCACATCCTCTTCCGAACGCTCAGCATCGCGATGCCCCTAGTCTCACACCTGTTGCTTGAGCACATGCTCGAGAAATACAACAAGTTCATCTCTCGCATTCACCTCCACGTGTTTCTCCGACCAAACCTGGAGGAAGATAACGACAATACCGTTATGCCAAGTATCGGGGGCACAATGAAAAGCGGCACATTGCTTGACCTCGTCAACGGAAAGATCTTCTCCCACATCGACTCGTTCAGCATCCACTTCGATCCTTGTCAGTTTGACATCGCCGTCCGTTGGTACGGAAATGACGGCGACTGGGGCGGCGGATACGGCAGCGGCAGCATCACTGTGTTTGAAGATGAAGAAGACGAGGACGCATGTTTTGAACTTGAGGAGGAACATGTCTGGCGCGCGCAGTACTTCCAATTACTCGCGGAAGTTATGCAAAACCCAAATATCAAGAAACTCCGGTTCATCAACCTGCTTCCTCGGCGAACCAAAGTCTTCGACACGTTGCAGTGGGAGAAGTTCCTTGGACAACTTACCCACTTTGATCTTGGTATCTTCGGAGCCGAATCTGATGGCGGGAGCGGTAATGCTATGCCTGGCTTTACGCAGTTCGTGGGAGAGTTCTTACCCCAGGACATCATGAAGTATTTGATCAACGTCAAGCATCTGAAACTTGAGGCGAACGAGTTGAGTGTCTTCGGAGCGGGCCTCTACGGTGAACACTACTATGCCCACGATGTCTTTCCCCTCGCCAGTGAGATCCCAACCCTCCAGTCCCTCGAGCTCAAGAACATCACTCTCGGCGACTCCTTTCTGGGGTACCTTCGAAAGCAAGCTGACCTCCGTGAGCTAACACTTCACAACTGCATGTGCGTGTGCCCCGATGAGCCTGAGGAGGAAAATGATGATATTTGGTCAGATCCAGCAAATGCAGACGCATTGGCTGTAAGAGTTGGCTGGTCAGACATTTGGCATACCATCATACTGTGGAACAAAGCCATACAACAGGTCACCTACCTGCAGGATGAACAGCCTCCTCTTCTTGATGAAGATCCTCCTCTGCCCAAGGGTTCGATCGTGTGGAGGCATGTCAAGATTGACAAGTACTGGGGGAATGTGGTAGAGGATGAGGAGGCCAATACTGAAGAGTATCGCTGCGGCTGTTCCTCCGACATGAACAGCAATTTGATGAAAGTGCTGATTTCGCGGCGGCACAAGGAAGCACTGCCCACTTAGGCTCAGACTACAGAAACAAAGTAGCCTAAGTTCTGGTCTACGCTATCATAAGATGATGAAAGTATTTCATCTCTTGTGCTCATGGAGGCCATTTTTCTGACAACCTGTGGGAGTGGTAGAGGGCTGGGGTATATGCTACTGGATAGCAAGAGAATTGTTGGTGCTTAGGGATGTCAGAATAGATGGACCAGATACCAGCCTGATATAATTGAAAGCGTGTGAACGTTCTTGTGCTTATAGTCTTTGTCTTGACTCATCTGATACTGAGTCTTGTCTCATGCCATGGTCAATCGTCTATTGTTGTTGATCCTGCAATAGAGGGATCTCATTTTGGAATGTCACCTCTTACAGAAAGATACTAGATAATGCCACTGCGACTGCCACTACTACTGCTGAGAGCGTTTCCATTTACTCCAAGCAATTCGAGCAGGTGAACCTAGGTCAGGCGGTGAGGCTAGGAAGAATTACCCTTTACCTAAGGCTTAGGCCACAGAAATGAAGTACCAGAAATACTAGCCTAAGCTACTACAAGTTAACCAAATCCTTTCGTCTCTTATGATTTCAGCGGTCATCTTCTAATGCCCTGCCAGCCAGGCATCATCAGTACAATGACCCAGGCCCCACTTAAGCACGTCGCGCAGTGCCTCCCTCTCCCTTCCTCCACTGCCTGTGTGCAAACAGGCAGCTCCACGATTATTCACAGCAACCTACTTTTCTTCTCTTCAACACCACCACAAAATGCGGTCGATGGTGACCCTTCCGACTGAGCTGATCGTGGAGATCGCCGAAAACTTGAGTGGTGACCTCAAGAACTTCAGCTTGACAAGTCATCGACTTCGTCATGCTATCAGTCACATCCTTTTTCGCACACTCAACATTGCCTGCCCCCTGGTATCGGGCATGCTGCTAGAGCACGTGCTCGTCAAATACAGGTGCGTCACTTTAGTATTACGCATGCCTCTTACCGGCTGTTGTGATGTGTTGGTTTTGGTGGAGGGAAGAGGAAAAAACCCCGGATGGAAGCAAACAGTGCATTTCGTGCCAGGCCGAAGATATTATCAGGACGCATGCCTCTTAAGCATATACTAATCAATTACAGGCACGCCATTTCGAGGATTCACCTGCACATCCGCCTCCGACCGAATTTACCCGAAGACGACATCGATGAATACGACATCAACGGAATGCCCTCTATCTGGGGCACAGAACGAAGCTACACCCTACTCCAGCTGGTCCGCGGGGAGATCTTCTCTCACATCGATTCCTTCAGCGTACATTTCGATCCATCACAATTTGACCTCGAAGGTTGTTGGTTCGGAGATGGCGGTACCTGGGGCGGCGGCGGCGGCGAAAGCATCTCTGTCTTTCAAGATTACGAAGATGATGAAGCCTGGGAAGGCGATGAAGGCACGAACGGCGACGGAATGATGCTCAACTTTGAAAGGTTGTACATCTGGCGTGCGCAGTACAACCAGGTGTTCGAAGCCCTCGTCATGAACCTCAATATCACGAAACTCCGCTTCGTTAACCTGCTTCCAAAGCGCGCCTCAATCTGGTATTCTGATGACTGGGTCAACATGTTGCAAAGACTTACACATTTCGACGTCGGTATTTTCGGAGCCGAAAGTGCTGGATGGCACGGCAATACGACAGATGGCTTCATAGACTTTATCAACGAGTTTCTTAACTTCATCGCGTTCTACCTGACAAACGTCAAGCATTTGAGACTTGAAGCAAGCCCTCTGAGTGTTTTCGGGACGGATACCTACATCACCGGCTGGCATGACCCGTTTCCTCTTCACGGTCCTGCTTCAGCCCTTCACTCCCTCGAACTGAAGAACATCGTCCTCGGTAACGACGTCATGGACTACCTTCGGGACCAGGGTGGCACCCTTCGCGAGCTGACGCTTCACAATTGCATGTGCTACAGTTGCAAACTGGGTCCAGAACCTCGGTGGTCACATATTTGGGACACCGTCTCAAAGTACTGCAAAGTACTGCGAAGACTTAACTTCCTTCAGGATGAGGAACCTCCTCTCGGCAGTTTCAGGATCGCGAACAGAATGGCGAGGAAGAAGAAGGATCTGATTGTGTGGAGATATGCCGACATTGACCCAGAGCGGGGAACTGTCCTTGAGGATGGGGATGCTAATGTTGGAGAAGTCATAACGGGTTGTGCTTTTGAGGAGTACTGTGACTTGCAGGAGACGTTGGCGAGACGCAGAAAGAACTCTATCGACGAGTAGGTGGATGACAGAACATTGTCCTCCAAGGCTCAGGACCAGCGTCGAGGATATGCGCTTCTAGGTTGAGAAGTTGAGAAGAATGTTCTTGGCTGCTCAAAATGCCATGCCAAGATCAGATAGCCTATCTAGGTACGAAGATAGTTGATACCCGAAGCAATCGCGATTCTCTGAGACTTAGGCTACTTTATTTACGTAGTCTAAGACACAGTCTAATCTATCATAAGGTGATCAAATTTTTTCTCTTATGCTGGGGTGACCAATTGTTTTGATATGCAGATACCAGTCCATGGGACCAAAAGCGTCTGAATTATGTTTACCCTGAAGGCTTGGCGGTGATCTTTTCATGGCCCTGACGCTATCGTCAGGCAAGGGTCCATAACCTGTCAGCTCAGCACGTGCCAAACCAACGGCTCGACATTGGCTACCAAACCCAAGAACAACAACCCTCAATACCAGCCCTACCGTTCAAGCGCAAATGAAAGGTCAATCTCTCTTCTCATAATTGTTCCTGGTACCTGGCACTCCCTCATCGCCATTGGCCAACAACCAACGAGCCATGGGTCCGAAACAGGTCTAGACCAAATGACGTGCGCATTTAAAACTGAAGCTTAAAAATAAGGTCTGGAGATCAATTGACTTTCCTTCTTCACCTCCTCATTTGCGACCGCAAAATACTTATGCAATATGGCTATTGGAGGACTGGAACACTCTCTGCGCAGAGTCGCGGATAACAGTCTGCAGACTCTCAAAGTCAATTGGCATCTCGGCTTCACGTCTTTTGGTGGACCGCCCGTTCACTTCAAAATTGTGAGAACAAACCACCGCCTTCATTCTTTGACATGAGCTAACAGAGACCGAGTTCCACGACAAATTTGTGAATAAGCTGAAATGGATCGACGAACAAATTGTAAGTCCAAGGCTTGAATGTCGGGAAGGCAAAGATTGACCGTGTTCAGTACCAAGAGCTATTCAGCGTCGCGCAAGCTCTGTCCGGCCCTGGAAGCACGAAGATGCTGTATTGTATTAATCTCATCCACGGCGGTTTCCTGCAAGCTGTCCTTTCATTCTTGATCTGGAGGTAAACCGACCCAAAACCGTGTTCCCTCGTAGCAAATCTAACTTGAACAGCATACCAGGATGCTTTGGCATGTTAGGCCTCTCAGTCGGTGTCTCCAACATAGGCGATACCCTCCCACGCGCAGTCTACGCCCTCCTCTCCGGTCTCAACGCTGCGACCGTTGGAATTATCGCGCTTGCAGCCGTTGAACTTTCCGATAAAGCCATCACGGATCAAACGACGCGTCTACTTCTTTCGTTTACGGCTATGGCTGGAATGATGTACAATGCGCTTTGGTACTTTCCTGCTCTTATCGTCGTGACGGGTATTGGTACTGTGGTTTATGATTATAAGTGGCTTCATCGTCCGGCACGCGCTGTCAAGAATGCTTATCTGAGGGTTCGACGGGGAAGGGTTACTGAGACGCAGAATGCGCGCGGTGCTGAGAATGGAACGGGTAGCGATGACGGTATCCAGCTTCGTGAGCAAGAGACTACCGAAACTCGAGACGCTGAACCGCGAGTCGTTCCTCAAGAGTATCGTCTCGGCTTCTCATGGAAATCCGGCGCCGCAATCATCGTCACATTCCTTATCACATTCATCATCGTCGTCACCCTCCGAGGAAGTCTTCCCAACGCACCACTCCTCTACAAGCTCTTCGCCAATCTTTACCTAGCAGGAACCATCATCTTCGGTGGTGGACCAGTGGTAATTCCTCTTTTGAGAGAATACGTCGTCGCAGAAGGCTGGGTTAGCCCACGCGACTTTCTAATCGGTCTCGCCATTGCGCAAGCATTCCCTGGTCCAAACTTCAATTTCGCGGTTTTTCTAGGCGGTCTGACAGCCGTTCACGGAGGCTATCCCGCTATTGCAGGGTCGTTGATAGCGTACCTTGGTATTTTCGTTCCGGGCATGGTTTTGGTGCATGGAACGATGGGTATCTGGGAAGTTTTGCGAGGAAGACGCTGGGTGAAATCTGCGCTGCGAGGCGTGAATGCTGGGGCTGTGGGATTGATATACAGCGCTGTATACAGGATTTGGCAGGTTGGGTTCATTGATGAGGGGTTCCAGGCGGGGAAGAGTTTGGCGGATGATCCGTGGTGGGTTGTTGTTACGGCGACGGCTTTTGTGGGAGCGAGGTACTTTAAAGTGCCTATTCCTTTGGCGATTCTTTTGGGTGCTTGTATGGGGTTGGTGAGATATGGGATTGTGTCTGCTTAGTGGACACTGCAAGAGTTATCTTATCGTCGCCTTTGATGATAGCATCATGATCCGGATACTATGGGGCCGAGTCTCGGGATGGCATCCGTGGCCCCCAAAACTCGGCATGTCCGGCATCGGCACCGGAAACATTATCAAAGGTATCATCTATTGTCTCACACCGTCAAGCCATCCTTCACCGTGCTTCTGAAACCGCAAGATAACATTGCTATCCTGTGAATCGATTGGGTCGAGCTATGCCGTGTATCCCTAGCAATGTCCACATGATCATGCCATAATCCGGGGTAGACCCCGATGAAGCGGGGATGGAAAGCCTTCGTCGGCTACGCTAACTCATTTTGTGGCCCTCGTGCAAACCTTACGCGATGTCGGATGGCGTTCCGACGGTGGCTACTTATCTCCATGAGTCCATGAATATAATCTGACGTTTGTTCTTTTGTTCTTTCGTGCTTTTTATCTCTTTTCATCATTAATCGTAATACCTGCTTCCATTCAGCTTCAGTAGTCTCCCCAGACACATCTCTACAATGGCGACAGACGAATCCATCCTCATCCTCGGAGGCGGCTGCTTCGGCCTCGCAACAGCATTTGAGCTCGCACAAAAGGGCTACAAGAACATCACCATCCTGGAGAAAGATGTCGATGTTCCAAGTCGTTTCTCTGCAGCATATGATCTGAACAAGGTCATTCGCGCCGAGTACGCTGATGAGTTTTACACTCAACTAGCCCTCGTACGTGATCCCCTCTCACGCCTCAGATTCTCATATTAACATTCTTCACAGGACGCAATTCGAAAGTGGCAGTCTGATCCCCTCTACACACCGCACTACCACCAAACAGGTTTCCTCAACGTAACATCCGGCAAAGCCGCCCAAAACACCAAAGGCGCAGTAGAAAGCTACTTCCAATCCCTCCAAAACAACCCAGCATTCAACGGCCAAACAACCCGCGTCGCCAACAGTCAAGAAATCAAGAAGCTTGTTCCCAAGTTCACGGGTCCTCTCAACGGTTTCAAAGGTTATCACAACAAACTTGCCGGCTATGGCCATTCTGCCAATGCTTTAAGAGCTGTGTACGAGGAATGTGTCAAGATTGGTGTCAAGTTCCATCTTGGTGAGAAGGAGGGTGAAGTTGATTCTTTGCTGTACGCTTCTAGTCGTGAGGGCAGTAAATGTGTCGGCGCTAGAACAAGAGGTGGAAAGATTCATGCTGCTGATAAGACCATTGTTGCGCTTGGTGCTGATGCAGCTAATCTTCTTCCGAGAATTGGCAAACAAATGACCGGAAGAGCGTGGGGTGTCGCACATATTCAACTCACAGACGAAGAGGCAGCTGATCTTAAGGGTATTCCCGTTACCAACGTGCGTGATCTGGCATTCTTCTTCGAACCAGACATGAAGACCAAGAAGTTGAAATTCTGCCACATGGGCGGTGCATTCACGAATTACTCCTACACCAAAGACGGTCTCTCCCTTCCCTTCCGCGACTTAGCATCCTCTCAATTCATGCCTCTCGAAGACGAAACACACATCCGCCAACTCCTCCGGGAAGTCTTCCCCCAATTGGCAGAACGACCTTTAATTGATCAACACCTTTGCTGGTTTGCCGACACGGATGATTCGGATTTTATCATTGACTATGTCCCTGACACGAATGGTACTTTGGCGGTGCTGAGTGGTGATTCTGGACATGGGTTTAAAATGTTGCCTATTTTCGGAACGTTTGTGCATAAGTTGCTTGCGGAGGGAAGACAGGATGAGAGGAAGTGGCAGTGGAAGGATGGGAAGAGTAAGATTGCTGCTGTGTGGAGGAGTAGTGAGAGTCAGGAACTTGCTGGTGTTCCCAGGGCTAAGCTGTAATCAAAAGCTTAAGATGATCAACTTCTTTCAGCTTGTTTTACTGTCTATAGATTGTCCTCCCAATGCATACACATTCATATCTACCCGACAGTCGACACCGTGTCTTGGCGCGGATGGCTCGGGTCCTTTTGTTTCCCCCCATTCCTTCGTCCTAATCTGATCGCCCAATTCGTGACTCATTACCGTTAATCCTACGCTATGTTTCACTCAAGCTAGCATTCATTCGTCCACCACTGCTTACGGCGCAGATTCACGCACCGCCTTGATTGCCGATCTGATAAAAAAGATCTGATAAGCTTTCATCGTGACCGATAACTCCGCTCTCCATCCGTGAAGTTTTAATTGCAACCAGCTTCGGTCTCCGGGCGCTGCCTATCAACAATCTGGGTATATATACTCTATCGATCTGCCGGTAGATCTGATAATCATCTGCCAAATTATCTTATCAATCAATCATCCATTATGGCTACCGACATCAAAGCAACTCCAGCCGACACTGAACTCGCGTTCATCACTGCCACCAATCCAGACCCGTACCTGATCGCCTTCAATGACCTCGACACCGATAACCCAAAGAATTGGCCCACCCGCCGCAAGTGGGCTGTAACAAATGTTCTCTCGGTGACAGGCTTCAACCGCATCCTCGTCTCAACAGTAATGGCCCCCGCACTCTCCATAATCGCAAAGGATCTATCCATGACACCTACTCAATCCGTTATGGCGTTGAGTATTTATCTCCTCGCGACAGCGTTTGGACCGCTTGTCATTGGTCCTTTGTCTGAGGTCTATGGCAGGAAGACGATTTTGCATGTTTCGAATATTTGGTTTCTTGTTTGGAATGTTGCTTGTGGTTTTGCAAATACGAAGGAACTACTTATAGGGGCGAGATTCTTGGCTGGGTTTGGAGCGAGTGCGGTTTATGCGCTTGGGGGAGGCGTTTTAGGTGATATTTGGAGGCCCGATCAGAGAGGGAAGTCGCTTGGTTGGTATATGGTTATCCCTCTGATCGGTGCTGCCGTCGGTAAATCGCAGTCTCAGCATTTTTAGAAAGACGATTTGCTGATCCTTCCAGGACCTGTCATTGGAGGATTCATGACAGATCGCGTCTCGTGGAGATGGATGTTCTGGTCAACCTCAATCTTCCAAGTTGCCATGGCCGCTCTCTCGTTCACCACCTTCAAGGAAACATATGCTCCAGCCATCCTGAAGCAGCGAGCCAAGAAGCTCCGAGATGAAACCGGCGAGCCATACTACACATATGAAGAACGTGCACAAGAAGGAATGAGCGTCAGAAAGATCCTCAACCAAGCCATGACCCGTCCCCTTCGTCTTTTGATTTTCCACCCCATTATCCAACTCACAGCCATAATCTCCGCAATCGGCTACGGCCTTCTCTACATCGTCCTCACAAGTTTCGCAGAGCTCTGGACCAAACAATACAACCAATCCGTCGAAATCAGTGGTCTGCACTATATATCCTGCGCACTAGGCGAATTGATCGGTTCTCAAGTCGGCGCACCACTAATGGACTACTTATTCCGCAGAATGGAACGTCGCTCAGGCCAGCATCACCCCGAACACAGAGTGCCTCTAATGCTGATCTTCGCCCTCGTCGCACCCATCGGTTTTGTTACCTACGGGTGGTGCGCACAGTTCAAAGTCCACTGGATCTGGGTCGATGTCGCAATGTGCATCACCATGTTCGGCATGCAAATCTCAGGGATGCCGTTACAAGCTTACATGATGGACTCGTACCCTGATCATACGTCCAGTGCGATTGCGGCCCAGCAGTTTCCAAGGAGCTTGGCTGCGTTTTTGTTTCCGTTGTTTACGCCTAAGATGTATGCTGTGCTTGGGTATGGGTGGGGGAATAGTGCTATGGCCTTGGCAGAGTTGGGGTTGGGTGTTGCTGCGCCGGTTTTGCTTTGGAGATTTGGGGCTCGGTTGAGAGCGAGGGCAACGTCGAGTTTGTAAGACAAATTTGTTAATGCGTTGTTAAGATATGGGGGCGGAGGATTGTGGCGTAAGATTATGGTATTATAGGCAGGAATGCGTGGTTGGCCAAGAACAAGCTTAGCCTCGGCTAGGAGAAATACAGTCAGACTTCAGTAGTGCGTGGTCCTATCACATCCTTGACAACGTTTCTTATCTCACGAACATCAAAGTCCAAGAATCTTATGCCTTGTCCACGGGTTACACTCATTTCGGAGCCCGGGTGAAAGCTCCGATATAGTGCTTATGTCACACTGCAGATGTAGATAAATAGTCCAGTTCACACCCGAATATTCTTATCTCCCTCAGTATCTCCACTCTCAACTACAATGGCATCAAAGCAAGAACCACTCGTCTCAACCGGTAGCAAGAAAGGCGATGGCCTCAAAATCATTCACGCAGGCCTCTACCGTACAGGCACCATGTCCATGACCGAAGCCTATCGGATTCTAGGCTACAATCCACACCACGCTCGGGACAACGTCTATACCATTCCCTGGAAGCTTGTCGAAAATGCCGCTGAGGCAACATGGCCTCACATCGCCTCACTTTCTAATTATTCGTACAAAGGCCCTGATGGAAAGCCAATCGCCCGCCCACCGTTTACTAGAGACGATTGGCAGTCCTTATGGGGCGAGTACGACGTCGTCACAGATATCGCATCTACTTTCTCTCTGGAGCTCATGGAGGCGTATCCCGAAGCAAAGGTCGTCATCGTTCAACGACAGTTCGAATCTTGGTGGCCTTCATTCAAATCAGAGCTGTTACAAAGCGTTTTCGATTGCAACTTCATCCAAGCTTTTATCATCCGATATATTGTACGTTTGCGCGCACTGGACGCGATGATCAAGATCCACACTGGCTTCTTCGGTGTGAACGAATTCTCCATGGCGGCCATTGAACCCCGCGCGAGGGATGTCTATGAGAACTACTATAGCAAGGTTCGCGAAGCTGCAGGCGGACGATATCTGGAATATCACCTTGGGGATGGATGGGAGCCGTTGTGTGAGTTTCTAGGAAAGGATATTCCGGACGTGCCCTTTCCGAGATTGAACGATCGTGCGGATCATTCTGCGCATACTAAGAAGAATGTTCGGGATATGACTCTTGCTGGGGCCAAGGTTGCTGGACCTCTTCTTGCGGTTGTTGTTGGTGTTGCTTTGTATTATTCGAGATAATGGTCTGTGGTGGTGAGTTGCTCCGCCGCGAGAAGTGCATTGCTTTTTTGGCACGCTGGAAGCGTTGAGGGTGTGTGTAAGACAGTGGCGTTTATTGGCACTAGATGTGCATACATTGGGAAGCACACATCGGACTAATAGTTTATGCGGTCGGTACTGCCGTAAAGTGGACTTGAGTCAGGCTGCAGTTGGGTATTTGTTCCTTAATATCATTATGTCATTGCAGTCTGAGATGTCTACGCTTACCGAGAACCCCCTTGACTTATATCACGATGGACTCGGACTAGAGATCCACACTGCCCATGACAGTTCATTCATTGCTCGCCCAGGGACAAACTCATATCCACAAGAACGATTAGATGCCTTCATCGCCGAGATTCAAGCGTCTCCGTCGGGCGTACCCCGTGCCCCCAGTCAAGGGCTATACAAACCAATAACCAACCCGTACGAGATCCGTGTCCTTGAGATTAAATCAGGCATAGGCGCAGAAACGCTCCGAGGAAGTCTTCATTATTGTACGGTCGAATTCGACCCTCCAGATTTAAAGTACAAAGCAAAATGGGCAATATCCAGTGCAGATTATTCCGAGCCTGTTTTCTTCACCGCCTTGAGCTATACATGGGGTCCCAACGTTTTTGACTCTATCATAGAATGCGACGGGTTTGTCAAAAAGATCACGAAGTCGCTAGACTCTGCAATCAGACAGTTTCGCCATCCTGACGACTCTATCATGATGTGGATTGATCAAATATGCATCAACCAGGACGACAATATTGAAAAGGCACAGCAGATCCCACTTATGAGCAAAATATACAAGCTCGCGACAAACACCGTTATCTGGCTTGGGGAGGCCAGCGAAGGGTCTGATTCTGCCTTGAAACTACTCGAACGGATTGTTTCATGCCTACAGCTCACCCTTTCCAACCCTGACTTTCCCGACTTGGAAAGGCTCGGCCTTCCAGAAGCCGACTCCAAGGTATGGGAACATCTGTGTGAGCTGCTGACTCGAAAGTGGTTTACACGGGTCTGGGTTATTCAAGAAGCGGTACTTTCATGGGATCCGGATACGTGGTTTGCTTGCGGTGACTTCTTCCTCCCGTGGAAGATTCTCGCAGACGCGTGCACATATCTGATCACATGTGGTATTTCTCAGAAGCTGGGGGAGAGGTTTTCTGCAATTGTTTCTGTACATGCGCCGCTGGGTGAAATAATATCGAACATCGAGTGGATGAAGCGTACTAGTCACCCAGACTTGTTCACGTTCTTGGCTGATACTCGGAACGCTGAATGTTGGGACCCTAAAGACAGGGTCTATGGGCTTCTTGGGCTCATTGGCGACAAGGCTAAGGCAGCAGTTAGAGTCAGCTATGCATCTGACTACACTGTGGCCAGTCTTTACAAAGATGTGACCGTGGGTTTCATACAGGGTGATGACCTAAACTCTTTGATAAGATTATCCTTGGTCTTAGGTGCAGTGGATCACGAGTCACCCGATCTGCCATCATGGGTTCCTGACTGGCGTGTACCCCCTTCAATGATTGGACTCAATACACCATTTGCATTTAGTGGTATATACCACGCATGTGGACCATTCAGCCGTATGAACAACAAGGGAAAGCCCACGGCTAAGATCCATGGCGATGATCTCACCACCCCAGGCGTGCTTTTTGACACTATTATCAAGGTTACAGATACGTTCGATAATCCGGATCTCAGCTACCAAAGCCCAATGACTGGAAATACGGCCCTAATCACCGCTGTGGTCTTTGTCTCACAGATGCGGAAGAATGGGCCATATGGAGGAGATATTTTTGAAGCTCTCTGGAACACTCTTGTTGCTGGTAGGTACAAAAAAGAGAGCTCAGAGCCATGGAGAATTGAAACCGCTTCAATGTCACAGGGGCCGCTTTTCGCGGAAATATTCAGCTTTCTCATTGATGAGACGATCGGAAGGTCGCACTCACTTCAAGGGCAGACATATTCGGATCGTCAAAAACGCCCCAAAGGGAAAGGCGGACTGGACCTCTCTAACCTGAGTCAACGCACCCTGGGCGAGACGTTTCAAGATGCGCGCTTGGCCTTGAGACGCGCATTGAGAGGTCGAACGATGGGTATCACAAGTAAGGGATACTTAGGTCTTTTTCCTGGACGTGTTGCAGTAGGGGACTTTGTGTATGTGTTTGATAGGTGTCCGGTGCCATATGTTTTGAGATCAGTGGGAAGTGAGGGCAAGTTCAGGTTTATTGGCGAGTGCTATGTCTATGGTATTATGGATGGAGAGGCTGTTGAGCCGGAAGATATATGCTTAGGGGGTGTGACTCTCGTCTAGAGTTTGCAACAGTGGCCCCAGGTATACATTCCTTGCACAGTCTGCCGACCAGCCTCTTTCCCAACACTCAGCCTCGTTGTTTATCTCGATCTCAATCCGCGACACCATTCATTCATCTCTGTATTCTGTAACAAGAAATTTGCACTACATCAGTCATTTCTAGATGTTAGGGTCTGGAAAATGATATCAATTCTCTGTTTCCCCTTTGGATCATATCCCTCAACATATCTTTCTCCAAAAGGCTGCATCCAAGTGTCTGTTACAGAACCAGTAACAACATCACAGGCTGGAGTTTGAAACCTAACTTACCATAAGTTGTTTGAGGCTTTGTTACACGAGGCCAGAGAAAACTTGAATTAACCAAGTCCTTCAAGTCGAACTTTGGATATACCTTCTCCACAGCAGCATACTTCCCAGCCGAGACGCCCCAAGCAGGCCCAGAAAAGTCAAGCGAGATTCCTTTCGACACAACTTGCACATCAAGTTTTTTGAAATAGGACAAAGATCGTTCGGTATGAAGTGCGATTGCGTCCCAAACAAGCTGGACCCTTCGATCATCCCAGTCTTTTCCATCCTTGTGGGTGTGAATGAACTCGCGCGCCGCAATCGCTACGTCGACTTCTAATCGTTTATCAGTCCTTACGATGGCTTAGTTCTCTGTCTTGTCCCAACCGAGGTCATGCAAAAGAGTTGCGACGGCGTGAATCTCTCTGTCGACGCTGCGGCTTAGGGTTTTGTTTGCATCTAGCATCAGGACACCGTACAGCCAAGATCGCATGACGTGTTTGTAAACGGCATTTGAGCTGTGATCCAAGGCGAATCCTTCGGCGGCCTGGACGATTGTGGTGTTGACGACTGATATACCTGCGATGTTACGGGTAGGAAGATCATGGTCCATGCTGCTGCGTGCCTGAGCGGAACCGAACAGTAAAACTGATACCCAAAGAAGGCCACTAATCTTTTGAACAAACATGGTTGGAGTGCGAGTACTTCGATGCTCGATTTGAGCATGTTTTTCTCTTCTTCTTATATCCCATTATCGCCCTCTTGGTTATTAAGACATCATTATGACAAATCCAACTGCCTTGAGCAAATTAAGAAGCTGACATGGTTATATGTAAAGTCTGACGTACGCGAAACTACACCACGAGCATGTTAAAGTTGTTATAGAATGAAGAGATTCCGAAGGGTGGCTCGAGCACCGTAGGAATTTCTGAGAATCAGTTTCGCAGCTCTGCCAATCAAATCATTTCAAATGGTTACAAAGAATCCACTAGCACCGACTTCCTACGGACAGACAAATCACTATAAGCCTGTATCTTATATACGGACAGGATTTAGCATATAGAAGTGTCTTAAATAACCAATAAACCTTGTCCTTCTGAAGATATTAATTACAAGTACTTTCTTTTGTTCATCAATCCAATGTTGATTTGCATCAGGGTGCAGGGTAGACTTAAAGTACAATATTGTTATGAGAGGCTCAGTATCTGTTACATCTGGGAGTGCCAGAGCCAATCAATCACCAGGAAGAGCGGGGTGGCTAGGCACAGCAGCAGCTGGAAAGAGAAACCTGATTATAATCCATGTGATTGCAGCACTCGTGAATCATTATTGGAGCGCCAAGGGGAAGGTGAGGAGCTAAAAGGTAATAAGCAGCCACTTGATGTAACACCACGATCAATGAGCGTCTTTGGGCTCAACCGCCCCAGTCCGCTGCAGGCCGCTTTGTAAAGTGCGCTTTTGACGTTTTGATGCTGGGAGGAACAATAAAACATTCATTCTCAACGGACGATCTTTGATCTCGGATTGTGAACTTTGTAGAAAAACGCTATTCACGCTACTCTCTATACCACAAACAGTGATTCATGAGGAGCATTCTGTGTCAAACTTCATCACGATGGTCGTTCCCCAAGCGCTTCGGTGCGGGGGTCTCTCTGGCCAATGCACGCTGCAATGCGTGAGAACGAGGCTCGGGATCAGGAATAGAGGTAACTAGATAACCCTCTTTCTTAGTATGCCCCTCACAGCCAAACACTGCTATTTCTCTCATCTTTCATCTTTCACTCAACTTCGAATTCTTTACATCTGTGCGATAGAAAGTGTGAATTTGCCAAGTAAACATTTGCGTCTGTTCTCGCAAACGCCTGCATAGTTCATCTTCAACCAGACGGGCATGGCTCAGTCAGAAGACCTCGATGCTACAACTGACAGCGAGAGCAATGGCCAGATGTCCGACAATGACGATCTCGAGCAAGTTGTAGCCATTGAGTTGGCGGCACCGCGACTTTCCACAGGATCAGAGGACTCAGCAAGTGTCAAATTCAGTGATGAAACGGACGACGAGGAGCACGTCGACTCGTCCCGATCTACGCAAGCGTCACTGCACGACCTGATAGAGGCAGCGAAGGATGACGAAACTGGATTGGCAGATCTCGAGAAAGCCCTTTCGGACTGGAAGGATTATGTCAACACTCGAGCCCCGAACAAGCTCCACGAATCGGGTTTACATATGCTGGCAAAGAAGGGGTTCTACAAGATGGCGAATTGTCTCATCAATCATGGAGCAGACATTCATGCCGAAAACTCTTACAAGGTACAGCCATTACAACTTGCTTTCAAAGGGAAAAGCACCGAGCTTGTGAAGTTGCTGTTAGAGAAAGGGGCTCGAGTTGAGCATTTAGATTCAGACGGCTACCTTCCACTTCACTGGGCAAGCCGTTACGGGGGTCACGCAGTCATATCTCAACTGCTCGGTCCAGAAAACATGTTCCTGAACCAAATGGAGCCTCTACATCAACAGACCCCACTCAACATGGCTTGCTACTATGGCAGGACAGAGGCTGTGGGGGTGCTTCTGGGGCATAATGCGGACCTCTATCCCAGGGACATTTATGGATGGACAGTATTCTTCACAGCAGCCTCGAAGTGCTACTATGAGACCTTGCAGAAGTTAATAGATCATGCCCAGACACTGGATGGAAAGCCCTTTGACATACCCAATAACGAAGGAAGGACACCCCTGACACAACTGTGTGCGAATGCATTCGAAGAGAAGGGAGACTATCAACGCGATAGAAACTGTATTGATGCTCTTCTTAAGCTCAATCCTGATGTCAATGCGAGGGATGACGAGAAAGGAACCGCCCTTCATTTTGCAATCGAATCCGCGATACTAGCGCATGATGCCTCAGTCCCCCTGGAAATTATCCACCATGTTGCAGATAACTTATTGTTGGCAAGGGACAGTGATGGCAGTACCGCGTTCGATATCCTGTTCGACGAAGATGGTATGGATGAGGTGCTTCGCCCAGTTCTCGATACACTCATCAGCCGTTTGCACCCTCCTGGCACAAACATAGAGGACCTCGACAAGGATCTTCTTTACTGGGTGATTGCTGATGTGCAACGTCATAAGTTGGCGCAACAAATACTATCCACAGCCTCGGCTGCTGAGAATGTCCCTGAACATCTTGACTCCTCTTCGTGGCAAGTGATGGAATGGTTAGTGTATTACCGTCTTCAAGGACCTCTTCTTCATTACATATCCACGCGATCTGAGGAGATCGCACTTGACCATCGTGCTCTCAATTCCGAGTATAAACGGTGCAGGGATCTGCTTGACAAATTCAGGAACACTACAAGTACACTGCCATCTAGTGGTGTCGACAAAGGCAAAAAGCCTGATGTTGCAACGCGTCAGTCTGACAAGAAAAATGACGAAGACGGGAAACAAGATATTCGGGACCTGGAGGAGATACTGGAGTTATTTCTTGTCAGAAGACCGTGTAAAAGTATCGAGGTCCTGACCCTACTTGAACCTGATGAGAAGATGTTGGAGGCGCTATCAGACGTCCGAGCGACTGTGTTGCAGAGCTACGACTCGTCCATAAGTTCCCGTGAAATCTACCGGTTTCGCTCAGTGAAAGACATCGTATATGGGCAAGATACCATAGAAGTCTTTACTGAAACGTTAAACAGGATGCTGAAAAAGTTATATCTACCGAAAGACCTACCAGCAGAAGTGGCGGCTGGATTCACCATGAATACAGTGATGGACCAAGTCGAGTTCACATGGGTTCACCTCCCATCAGCTAATGTAAGAAGGTTCTTCTTGAGTCCTGGACGAGTGGAATGAATGAATTGACTGACGAATTCCTAGATAGATTGGATGCAAGTAAGTGGTTTACAGGGGAAAACACCTGGCTGAGCAGCCGTGTATTTTACGTAAGCTGACGATCTGTGGGCTATAGAATGTCGCGAAGAAGATCTTGAAACGCGAGAACTGCGGGGAAACTCAGAATCGAGGAATCATGTCATTCTTCCGGGACAGTTGGGTCCAGATCCCAGATCAGACCTCATCTTCGCGACTAATGCGCCCGCGTTACGTTGAGCGCCAAAGGGCAACTGACAGAAAGGGCGGCGCTGATATTAATGGGTCAGACATTGGTAAGGAGGAAGCAAATAGCGCAGTTTCAACTGCGACACCAAGCACAGCAAGTCTGGGAGACACCGAAGACGAAAGCGCGGACGGTCGAAGCAGCAACAGTAACACGGACCAGGGCTCTACTTCGGAAGGCAGCACTAAAACGACTGAAGAGCCCGATTCTGAATTCCTGGACGCCTCTGCTTTATATGTAAGTAACCAAGAAACGCAGTTCTGTCGAGTATTGATCAAGTGTTCTAGATGCCGTACTTGGAATTTTCCTTCTATCATCGTGATGAAGACAACGTATGTACAGAGGAATATTCTCAGAGCGCGGCTGTCAAATATTTCGATGCTAAAGAGAATGAAATTTTGAGTGACCTGAAAAAGCGCAACACGCTTCTGAATGCATACAAAGCTTCGGCTTTCCACGAACCCTCGACGCTGGACGAGTTTTATTATCACTTCGCAGATGATTCAAATGAAGAGAGAAATATGCGCAACAGGACACAGGTAGTAACCAAATACCTATATCCAAATGGCTTAGAGGGTCGGAACTATTGGCCGTTATTGCGTGTTAGCCAGTTGTGGATCTGGATTATTGATGACAGTAAGTCCCGAAGCGGTTCTAGTAAGCAATCCGCTAACAAGAGTCTCCAAAGGGTGGTTGATATCGTGCACATCATCTACAGCGAATGGCGAAAAGGATGATCTTGTAGCCAATGTCCTCAAATATGTTGACAATGAGGTAGAGAGTGGAAGCTATCGAGCCCCCCCAGCCTCAGCCAACGACATGAGTAGGGTGATTGTCGACTACTGTATCTATGCCTACGAGCAGAAGAGAAACGAAGACTATGTCAGCGGCGAACATACCCGAGAGGATCCAGAGGCAAACGCAGCGAGCGATGGGACGCAAGTAGCAACTATCGATGACGACAAGGGCGTCGTCTCTCAGCAACTAGCACGGCGGAAGCAACGGTCTATTCGCCAGGTTTACTCCGATTACGTCAATGAGATAGTGAGTTAAACCAATTGACATGGTCCTTTCAAGACTGACAAGTAACAGGGAAGAAGAGAATCTAAGCTATTCAGTCTCTTCAGCGACCGAGACCAGCAGTTGAAGGAAACCGGGTACAGATCGTTCACTGTGGAAGAACTAGACCGTGCGCTGGGGGAGGGCGCATCACAGCTGCATCGGATCAAGGACGTTCGAGACGAACTCAATATTCTCAAGACTATCGCCAGATACCAACTAATCGTGAGATCAAAAATGGCTGGCGAGACCAGGAGGAGAGAGGATCTCCTAGCTGCCTATGTGCTAGGTGATATCATCGAACTTGACAACAACGCAAATCAATTGCACGATGCTGTCAGTGCTCTTCTCAGACTCGATGTTGCCTGCTGACGTGGCTTTCTAGTTCATTAGTACAATTTCCCTCCAAGAGAGTGAGCTTGCGAATTTTCAAGCACAACAGGCGGTGAAGCAAGGAAAGACAGTGATGGTTTTCACTGTTGTGACTGTATGGTTTGTAAGTAAAACCTACTCCATCCTCGGTAACAGAGCTCTGACTGAGATTCAAAATAGCTACCTATGTCCTTTCTCACCTCTCTGTTTGCACTCGATGTCTCTTCATTTCTTCAAGCGCCTGTATGGGCTTTAGTCATAGTCTGTATGTTGTTCGTAACACATGGGAGCGTGGACTGCTGAGATGCTAATTACTTATAACTAGTTACGGTGCCGCTACTTTTCCTTGCGGCTGCGGGTGTCTACATGTATCACGCGGACAAAGGTACAAAGCAACAACGACAGTCTTTCGCTGAGAGAACAGCAGCTAGAGAGTCTAGAGTTCCCAGACAAAAGGACAGGTCGGCTACACAGGAGACTCCATTTTATCTGGGATCTTTGAGGAAGAGGCACTCTAGGCAGCCGGAGCAGGACGTAGAGAATGGACTGAATTAGGACTCAGGACTGAACTAGACCCTTAGTTGAATGCATCCTTCTCTTTCAAATAGAATGTATAGTTTAGCTAAGTTTTTTGAGAGCCACTTCTCTCGACGCCCACAAGTTAAAGAGAATGCATATGTAGATCGCTACTGCTTGATGGCATGGAGGTAGGTCGCGATATCCTCGTGCAGAATACCATCCGTGACCAATTGATCGGCAGATTCCACGATCCAAGTCTGGCAGTTCCTTTGAATAACCTTCGTTTTGGGAGCTCCCTATATGTCTCAGCCTTAGTACAGAATCTTGTGGTTTCATAACGCCGTGTTCGATTGTACTTACAGATGTGACAGAGTTGAGCGACTTCCCTGGGGGCCTGACTTTATGAACGCTTCTCTCAAACTCGCAAAGAGGCTTGTCGTCATCGGCACGATGTCCATTGTTAAGCATGCCTGTCTCATCGAGATACTTCCGGTCGATCCACTGTAATGGAATTATATGTAGAGGCATACTGGGCTCATCTCTGAAGTCATGATATCTTTTGATCTCAAATCGAAAGCCGCTGTGTACATCGCCCGGAGCATGGATTATGGTCCCGATGAATGGATCGCGTCTTGATCGGATGTACCAGTTCCAATGGTTGTTGAAGGTGCCTCCGCTGTACATGACGAGGTGAAGTAGAAGAGACCCAGGAGGTCCATCTTCGGGAACAACAGGTGGTGGAATTCGTAGAGAAGGTGCGCCGAAATTGACGGGTGGTGGTAGAGGAGGAGGCGCCGGGGGGTCAGGCATCTTGTGATGGACCCGAAGGAACCAGAATAGTTGACCAAAAGTTGAAGGCAGTTTGGAAAGATATAATTCTATGTAGTTGACATGGACACAGTTGTAAAAACGTGGCAGGTCCTGTTCGTCTGTTTCTGCATGATCGTTGGGTTGTTGATTCCGTTTATGCACTTTCTTTGGCTGATGACTAAAACGAGCGGGTCGAGATGCAGGATGGTATCTCGTGATGCCAACACCCTTGGATTGTGAGTTATCATCAAGGAAGAAATTATGTAGATATTCATAAACCTATAAACAAATAAGAACCATTATGCCAGACATTATCATAACGTAAACCCAATCAACTACCACAAACTGAACACCCCATTAGGTCCATGTCTCTTCGTCGAAGGAAGCGACCTCTTAAAAGGAAGAGCAGTACTGTTCCTCGTGACATTCTGAATCGTGCATCCCTCAGTCTTATACACACTCGCATACTGTCCCGTCAGAACAGTCGCCAACCACTGAATAGCAGGAGCAGCGCTGAGCACAAACTCTTGTGAATGACTACCCACGGAATTGCGTTGGTACAGGATATTTGCTCCCACCTCGCAGTATCTCTCAATCAATTTGTCTGTGTTGACAATCGGGCTGATTTCGTCGTTCACGGCTTGGTAGGCAAAGATAGGCCACTGTGGAACGCCGTGGTAGCCCATTATTCCGTCATTGTTGATGACCTTTTTGACTTGAGGCTCACGTAGCAGACCCTCGCTGTTGGTGAAGAAGTCGTAGATGTCAAGGCCTTCGTAAGCAGCACCAGCTTCAGCGACGGTGAAGTTCTCCGCAGCCAGGAATCCAGTCTTGTTCTGGGGTCCGTCGGTCTTGAGCTTAGAGATGATATACTCCTGTACCTCTGGGTACTGGCTGCTGATGCCGAGGATGGCGCTGGGTCCAAGGCCGGCTGCGTCGTTGCCGGAAATTGCGTCCAGAACAGCGGTGACATTGGGTGTGATTCCGCCAATGGCGGCTCCCTTGACGGATTTCATGAGATCGGGAGCGTATTGGACTGCGAGCTCAGAGGCCCATTCACTTGCCAGTGCGCCGCCGGAGTATCCCCACAACGCGACGCGGGATGAAGAAGAGTTGAGACCAAGACCGAGAGATAGGACGGCACGAATGGAATCGAGGGTTGCATGACCCGAAATGACACCAGCAGTGAATGAAGCCAGGGGACCTTCGTAATCAGGCACGTTCAAAAAGACACCCAGACCCAAAGCCTGGTTGAACAAATCGGTGCCTCCAGAAGAGTAGGCAGTGTAGCTAGGACTAGCGTCCACATCCGCTGAATCATAAGGAACTTGGTACGAGATCATAGCACTCTGGTTGAAAAGGCGAGCAGCAGTGCTATTCGCTCCCAGCTTGGGAACATACAGCGTCGTGACAGCCCATGTCGCATTATACCGACTATCCGTGGTGCGATAAAGAATGTTATACGTAGCAGACGCATTTCCAACAATTGAGGTCAGATTTCCAGGTGCAGGACGTAAACGGAGGACAGTGCCGGGTTCTTCATTTTCGAAGCCCTCAGGTGCGGTATACCAAGGGTCTTGACTCGGTGGAAGCGGTGTAGAAGATACAGCACGCTTATAAATATGGGATGAAGGAATAGCTGCAGCGATGCCCAGCCAAAGGCTCAAAAGAGCCAGTACACGATGAATGGCCATTGTGTAAAGGTACGATGGAATTAAGATAATTACTGTATCTACAAAAACAGGCAAATGTTGCGCTTTTAACTTTGGCATGAGAATGCGGGGACTAAAAATTACCAATTGTCATGACGACAACTCCGAGAGATCCGTCAAGCCTCGACGGAAATAAAAATCCTGAAAGGATTCATGGCGATGACGGTTAGTTTTGGGGCCAAGAGGGTTGCTGACGAATGAGCATTGCGACGCGAGCCTTGTCTTGCGTAGTGGAACCAATCATGGACCCGAGTGTCTGGGCTGAGTTGGCTGAGCTGTGCCCTGTTTAAGTTGTTAATGCAGGCGGAGTATTACTGTACTTTGGTATACAAGGCGGAGTTGGATCGGACTACCGTTGTCCGAGGGCCGTTGGACAAGATCTGGGTACCCGTAAGATCTGACGTTGGATGAATAAAAGTCTAGATGGCTTGCACTAGGACGCGTAGAGGAGGGGCATTGGGTTCATGCGGCACAATGGGATTGCGCAGCTACGACGAGATGGTGATGGGGACCACGATGTACTCATTCACGGGATCCAATATTGGCAAGAGTATTCGCAAGTAAAATGCCACTGTTTTACTGATCACGGGTCTCTTCGTGGGTAGAGCAGTCTCGTCTCGTCTTGTCTCGACTCGTTAGCTCGGGCGCGCGTCGGTTGACAGATCGTAGCCTGGGACGGTTTCAGCTCGGCTCGATTGGCGAACGGACGGACGTTTCGACGGTTTTCGGGAACTAGGGCTAGTTTAACATCAGGTCAGACGATTTTCGGTTTTCGCGTTCGACGACAGACTATGAAAGGTCGTTGCAATTGATGGATGGCTTACCGAATTGTTCAGATTGTTGTTCTGCGATGCTGACTGATGACGTCGTTGAGTCGGCTATCGATAAGTATCGGTTATATCGATAGGCAGATAAGCTGATAGACGATAAGATTGCGATGAGCCGGTACTGGTAAACTCACATCGAACCGCATGCAATCCAATTATCAAAGACAATCATGCATGCCTACAACAGCTAGGGTATCAGTCCCACAACTATTTGGACTGGTGTTTGGGCCTGTTTAATATAGACAAAGTCCATCTTGCTTTTTGTCCAATTTTTTACCAACAATCAATCACCAAACTCACATGTTTATGTTGTCTTAACTAAACAGCAGATTTCAATGTCATCTACCCTACATCCCGAGCCGGGATCTCACAACCCGTAGAACACATCAACAGACAACACGCTGGATTGAGACTTTTTTCACTAACGCTATCATACAGTATGGTACATTGCACCTCTCAATCGCTCCCTTTCTATTTAAACGCAGGCTGTCCCTTCTCAAACTCCATATCGGAACTCGCGGAACTTCTTCTGGTAGTAATAAGTCGCAAGTCCACCAACAACACCGAGAGCGATGGGAACAGGAGCACGTCCACCAGTCTTAATAATTCTAGGAATAGCGGAACCAGTCAGGAGAACACTGTTTGCCAGGGCAAGCTCAGAGCCGTAGTCCTTGTTGTTCTTGAGAAGGTATCCTACAGCACTGTCAGCCACAGAATTCGACTGAAGAAGTAGGAAACTTACCGGCGTAGGCATAGGAAACTCCGAGACCGACACCAGCGACGAGAGACGGTGTAGAGCGAGTGCGCATCCAGCCAGCGGTACCGCCAGCAGACACTATGATGGGTGGTCAATTGGCTGCCATACCACGTTTAGAAGTTCAATGAGTACTTACAAAGGGCAGCGAGAGTGAAAGAAGGGTGTTCGGCCATTTTGCAGGTAGTGATAGGAACGAGTGATGGGGATGAAGTGAGCCTTTTGGTGGTGACGAGATCTCAGTTGACTCTTCGGCCGCTGCGGGTTTCTCCGGTGGGGCTATCGCGCTGACTAATCGGTGATAGGTCGGAACTCGGACAATGCAATGTCCGAGGGACGCGGTCGCGTACCAATCAACACGTCGCTGAGTCTCAGTATGGATTTGTGCGAACGATCTCACGCAACCACTCGAGACCTTCTTCCAGGCTTTTGTCATCAAAGGCGCTTGATGCCATAATGCGCTAGTGGCTGGGGTTAGCAGCAGATTCACCAAGAAATTAGAGAAGGACACGAACGCATCTCCTGCCCTTTGCAAGATCCTCGTCGATCTTCAGGTACTCAATGAGTTCTGGCACACTCATGGCTTTCTACTTTTGAATCAGTTACTCATGTCGCGTTGTCTCATCTGACACACTCACTGGATTGTCTTGTTTATTCGCAAGGATGAGAATCGGCTGAGGCTCAAGCTGCTCTTCGTACAAAACCTCCCAAAGCGCATCTCTCGCATCATCCATGTTCTCTCTATCCGCACTATCGATGACAAAGATAATCGCTTTCATCTGGAACAGAAGTTTGCGCCATACGCCTCTTATTCTTCTATCGCTGGAGTAGTCGAGGACATTGTATTCTTGACCTCTGACGGTGAAGATGGTGTTGTTGACAGCTATTCATGTGTCAGTATATCGAGAGAAGAGATTTGGGAGGGTGATCGAACTCTCGTTGAGTGGCGGTATGGGTTCTTGACCGCCGCTTATTTTGCGGATTATCGATGTTTTGCCTGCTGAGGGGATGCTGACGACCCCGACTGCGATTGTAGGTGGTGTCCATAACTGTGAGATAGTTGCGCCCATTGTGATGTCCTGTGCTAAGGGAAATGTCTGATGTCAGGTGAAAGGATTCTGGGAGGCTGATGTTATATCCCCTTGCATTTGGAGGCTATGCTGGCCTCTGTTTAGGCAGCTTTGGAAACATACAGTATAAGCGCTAGAACAAGAACTCCGCCACGATTGAGATGTCAGCGGGGACTTGAGATGTTAATGGTCCGTGAACTGAAAACAACATGGATTGAGTGTGAAGATCAAATCGAGGTCGTGCATGGGAGCTGACAAGGGCTTTGCTCATTCGCTACAGATTCATCTCCATGAGCCAGCTTACATCAAGTGAGGAGACGTCGAGCTACAACGTGAGTGGATCTGAATTGACTGATGGAACTATTGATGACGACTATACTCATCTAAAACATTGTCGCGTTCATTGTTTGATCTGTGGGAGAAGTCTGTAGTCTTTCCCACACTCATCATACAGCGATCGGTCTCCTTCGAAACCACAGTGAAGCAGGAGGCCGACCAGTCTTCTGTTTGTCGAACCAACAAAGCATTTCAATAGGTCGCCTTCCACCGTCGCACGTCATGCTCAGAAGTAGCTGGACAATGGCTAATGCGGGAGGCCCACCGTAACAAATGCAAATGCACTGCCAACAAGCCGACGAAATGAACGAATAGCATCACTGAGAAGCCGTGAATGGACGACCGTTTGCATTATTGATGCCTGAGAGAAACATCTATTGGCTGTGAGTGGCAGGGACCTACCCCAATCGCAAGAGGTTGAATGTTGTTTGCTGTTCTCCCAACAACAAAACTCTTTCCCCTCTTTTGAGCAGACCTTTGCTTTCTGCACTCCTTCACACGTGAGATGTCCATTCTCCTGACTGTTGAAATTCTCGCAATTTTGTATTTGATATTTAGAAGACTCCGATCTTCATACAACCAAGATGCCCGACAAAGCGTTGAAGGCGACCTCCCCCGAGGAGCTCTCCCTCGACAAACTCTCACTAGGCAATTCCCAGGAGGACCGATCACTCTCGAACCCGTCATCATTGAACCCACCATTCAAGAGCCGGTCATTCGGGAGCCGGTTATCCGAGAACCCTTCATCCAGAAAACCGGCGCCCAAGAAGCGTGCACCGAAGAAGAATTCTGGCGGCTACCCCCCCTCACCAGAGGATGGATTCTCAAAAAGCAGCGCGCCCGGGACCAGTGTCGCTGAAACAAGGCTCTTCGAGAACACTGTCCCTGAGAACAACTCCGCTGAGAATACCGCTCTCGAGAAGAACACGTCCGAGAACGGCTCTACCAAGCAGATCGCCGCCAAGAAGCGCAAAAACAAGAAGCGTAGAAACAAGAAACATGCAACCGAGCAGTCCTCCCCAGAGGAGCGCCCCTCATGGTCCATGCATCCCAACCTTCACGATCAAGTCCAAGAGAAACTAGACGAAGTCGGTCTCATTTACACCTTCGAAGATCAAGATGATGACTGTTGCGCCAACAAAACCTACGACACCAGGATCATGGGTAGCTTCATTTGCGAGAACAAGAAGTGCAGGAAGCAGGGGTGGGACAGCAAGATGATTGCCATCACCATCCGCGAGTATTGGTTGTATCGCTACAACGCACGAGTCTACCATCAGCGATGCATGGGATGCGGAGAACTGGGAAAGCTGGTGATTGATGAGGAGTGCTACGCTGAGAGAGTTTCCTACCGTATCAAGTACTGGTGTGATGTTTCGGTGAAGCCGCCTCCCTTTGAGGGGACTACCAAGCAGCCTCATGAGGAGGATTGGTGTGAGGGGTGCAAGCATGGACGCTGCAAGAGACGCTCTGGAGTGCCTGATCGGGTGTAGATTGGATGAACTGGCATCTGGTTGCTTTGCGATGTAGGTAACTCTCATTGCCGCTAGCCAACTGGAGACATGGAGGAGCATGAAAGTATGAAGGAATATGGAGACGTGGAAGAATATGGAAAATGAAGTTGGCTTCTTGTACTCGATCATCATTTGTTCTTCCCCAGGATTATTGTCGCCCCCTATCATAGTCAAAATGAAAAGCGACTTGATCAACATCTCACTTTACTGAAAAGGCATACCCTCACCAGGCTCATCAACACCTAACGCAATCTTCCCAACAGTTCCACTCCCCTCCACCCGTCGATGTGCCTCCTTCAAACCCTCAAGCGTCAACCTCAATCTCGTTCCAACCGCAGAAACCAACGTCCCATCCTCCATCCACTTTGCAATCTTGCCCAGCATCTCATGATAATCTTCAACACCAGTACCATGATACGCTGCAGAGCCTACCCAGTCCCAAGAAAAGGTAAGTGATTTCGACATGAAGTCTGTGCCGTAGAGACTGACGTCTGCTTGTACGATGGTGCAGACTTTGCCAAATGGTGCGCAGATCTTGGCGACGGCGTTGGTGTATTGTTCTGTTCGGGCAACGATGTAGATGTATCTGTGTTGTGTCAGAGGGGAATATGAGAGAGTGTGACGGGAGCTTACTTAATAGGTACGTCGAGGTTGAGGTCTGCGACTTGCTTTACGAGATCTTCCCTGTGGTTGATGACGTGAGTCGCGCCCATCTTCTTGCACGACTCAATTGTCTCATCGCGAGATGCTGTAGCTACCACGACCGGCAGTTTCAGGACCTTTCTGGCAAGTTGAATGGCAGCACTACCAACACCACCACCTCCGTTGATCTACAAGAAACCACCATGAGTCAATGTCCCCAAACCAACCTTGAATGTGTACTTACAATTAGAATACCGGCCTTCTCCTCCTCCTTGATCTCGAACCTCCGCCAAAACGACTGATACGCCGTCATAAAAGTCAGCCCGTAGCCGGCTGCATCAACAAAGTCAAAGTTCTTTGGTTTAAGAGCACAGCTGAACTCGCTCAGCAGCTGATACTCTGCATAGCTTCCCTGTTCAGTTGATGCGCCAACCCAAGAAACTTCATCGCCTGGTTTGAAGAATTGACAGCCTGGACCTGTCTTCTCGACAATACCTGCACCGTCGAAACCGATGATGTGGAAGTCTTTTGGAACGTGCTCATAATAGTCTGTCGTTCTTTTGTTAGATCGGATGAAAATATGGGGGATAGGGAGTGTACCGGGCGCGTCATCGTAGACTCCTGATCGGACCTTGTGGTCGATGGGGTTGACAGAACAGGCTTTGACTCTGCAAACCATTAGCATTTTAGCCTTGAATGGCACTTATTGATCAACCACTGACTTAACTAAAACTTGTCGTCCAGTAGGATCATTCGGCTTCGGTACATCTCGAGACTCGAGGTTGTCAACGGGCCCATATGTTGAAACTCCGACGGCTTTCATAGTCGACATTGTGCACAAATAATTCAGAAAGAATCCAAATAACTCAAAACCTGGAAAGAAAACAATTTCTTTATTTATTGAAGAGCACGCATAGCCTATGACGAATTTCGCCGCATTATTGATGGGGAAGAACAATGGGTACGATTGTCTAATATTGTCGTCATCCTCCAACAATGACGCTTCTCAAGACCACCAAAACCACAATGCAACTAAAGTTTTCTCCGTCTGATCCGAGCAGCTACCTTACCCTTAGGCGGAATCGTCCCAAACGGAAAGTAATCCATATTCGGTCCAATCTTGGTCGCAGCCTCACGATCAACAAGCTCAATCTCATAAGCCCTCAAAACAACCGCAACACTAGCCATGAGCTCCTCTTTAGCAAAGAACCGACCAGGACACATCTTCATGCCACCGCCATAAGGGAAGAAGTATCCCTGTGTACCTTCCGTCGTAACATGTGCTTTGCGATCGTCGCGTTCGACTTTCTGGGATTGGGTGGTGGTTTTGACAGGACCGCTGGTAGGATCATCGTCGTATTGGAGAAATCGTTCAGCCCAGAACGAATCAGTGGGGTGCTCGTTGTTATGTCCGGTGTTCCAGAAGTCAGGATCGCGGCTGCCGAACCAGGATGTTGAGAGCATGCCTACGCCTTGCTTCATCCGCCATTTGCCGAATTTGAGGTTGGGAACAGTTGATGAGCGGCCGACGGGTGCGGTTACGCGAAGGCGTAGGGTTTCAAGGTAGATAGCGTTGAGAAGGGGTCCAGAGCACAGTTTGTCTTTGTCGAAGGAGAGTGATTTGTCGTTGAAACATGGTTCCATTTCATTGATGAGTCTGTCGGTGAGATTCTTGTCGAGCAGTGTGTCGAGGAGCATCCACATGGCGGCCGGAATGGCATTAGCATTGAAGCTGAAAACTGTTAAATATGCGATACTTATACTTTGGAGGGAAATACCTACCCCCATATCAAGCCCAAGTCAAGAGCAGCAGCACCTCTCGGCGTAACCCCAATATTCATGAACATTTCCTGCCTCTTACTCATAAGCCTAGCACCAAACTCCGGTGTCCAGTCCTTATTGAGAAGTTCCTCATCAGTGAAATCAAGATTCTGCCTTCCCCATTCATGAACGCGGAAGATGCTCTCTTGAATGCGATCTCTGACGCGGTAGCTCTTTGGAATCATCCATCGCGGCAAGCGTCTAAATAGATTCGGAAGATGATAGTCAAATTCCCAAAACTCTTCCAGGAAAGTAGGTGAAATCTCGAGGAACTTGTCACCGCAAAGCGCGACGACCGCAGCGCGAAGAAGACGGCTCTTAAGCCACCCATAAAGATCATCTACCTCAACCCACTCATCCTCCACAAACATACCATCCTCATCAATATGTTTCGAATAAATGTCCACAAACTTAGCAACCATAGCATTAAGTGCACTTCCGGTCATGAGATTATGCATATCACGATGCGACACGAAATGAAACCTCATCAATTGCTCAACATGTTCATAACCAGGCGCAGGCTTGACATCGATGCCCGAGTCATCATTGGCGTAGATAGCGACGTCATGTTCTGGAAGACCGAATGCATCGCGAACGGTCATTATGCCGAAGGTTTTGGTGGTTAAGTAGCGAGAGGATTTGAAGAGGTCGATGATGGCTTGGCCGTGGGGGATAAAGTACATTTGCTCGGCGCCTACGAAGAGACGGAGAGGGACTTTGCCGAATTTGGACCTATAGCGTGTCAATTGGCATGATCTTCGAGTGAATGTAGATCTCTTACAAGACAGAGGATAAGAAGCGCTCAGTATCGTAGGCAAATCCGACCGTGTTGCCCACGAATGGGATCCAATACGGAACCCTCGGGGGCTCCCTCACGGCGGACCCATCGCGATAACCCTTGTTGCCCAGGACAGTGAAGATGTACGTTACGAGAAATGGCAGAGTAAAGAGTACAAGAATCTTTGTGTACGAGGCTGTATCGGCTGATGAGCCTGGATTGGCTGACTCTACTGTCGTGGCGTTCATTGTGCAACGGCTGACGGATGAATGTCGAATGGGGATGAGGCCAATGTCTTGGACGTTGAGATTGACGTAAGCAAACTATGTCATGATTGGATAGTTTTGGGGCTTTCAGGAACAGGTCTGAGAAAGGCTAAGTGTGGGGTCCTTCGACCAGGTTGCTGGTAGTGGCTGGCATGTCAAAATAACACACTCAATTACTGGGCTAAGCTTGACTACTTCTTTCTGTCTTCTATGTCGACTCTTTTGATACCGTGACATCTGGTGCTCACAGCCCTTAACTAAGCGTGACTGAGGTTCTGTTTTCATAATAAAAAAGCTGGTAAGCAGATACGAGATCACTCTATTTTTCGCTTTGCTAATATCTCCACCAGCGACATGACCATTAACAGCAACACACATCCTTCCAGCCCCATGTAACTCAGACCTATGAATTATAGTTGCCTCCGTTCATATAGCTGCCACAAGGCCCATTGCTCCACAACCACCCGGGACCCGCACTAGTTCTTGTAAGATAAGAAGACCACCTGATCTGGCCATTGGGACAGACGTTGTCTCGACTGGTATAGTGAATACAGTTGCCGCTGTTGTTAACAGCGGTAAGAGACGAGAAACACTTGGGATTCTTCATGCATGCCACACAGCACTCGTAAGCGCTGGACATACCAGTGATGGACGATTCATCAGATGATATGCCGTTGATGGGGTTTCTGTAGAAGATGCCTTTACCGCCGTTGGCTATCGATACCATGTTCTCTTCGCTGCACGCAAGGTAGAGCTCAACAGGCAATTGCGTCTCGACGGTAACTATGAATGCGTTAGTAGCCCTATTGGGCTTTGAATCGATGTACGTACCGGACTCGGTCAAGGTGCTGGTCGAAGTGACATCGTTATACTCAGTCACCGTAGGCGAAGATATCTCGGTGACAGTAGTCGTCACATCATCGGGATACTCAGTCTCAGTAACAGTCTCAGTCGTACTGACAATCTTCGTCTTTGTTTGTCTGATGGTTTTTCTGGGCCCTTGGATCGTCGTGGTGGTGTACTTGGTTGAAATGACCGGAACCTTTTTGGTGCAGCGGATGCGTTGAACGTACTGTTCGGGTGCTCCGGCTCTGCCAGCGGGAAGGAGCGGAATCGGGTTGGGAATATCGGCCCTCTTGACATAGTCGGGAGAATCACGGATTTTTGTGAAACCGGGACTAGCTGGGATTGTTTGTGTGCTGTACTTTGTAGTTGTGCTGCTGATTACCTGTGTTGAAAATGCGGTGTGCAAGCGGTCCTCGACCTCGGTCTGTGTTTCTATGCCATGTTAGAAGTTGACTACGACGTGTATCGAAGCAAGAATTTGTACCAGTTACATGGCTGGTGGCTGTCTTGACATTGGGATCGGCTGTCGATATCACGGTCGTCTGGACGGTCGTAGTCTCTGTTGTGGTATAAGGCCTTGCGACAACGACGACATTGGCCTTGCGAATAAATTTTTTTACAATTGTAATTCGATCGGAAACTGTCGTGGTCGCCCTCGGGATCTTGTTAGACTTGATACTCTTGGTACCGAGTTCGCTGGAACAAATAATACTTGATACAGCCTGAGCGGCATGGGCGCTGAGGGCGAGGAGGGCGAGAGTGGATTTGATGGCGACCAGTTTTAGTAGAGACGGAGCTACAGTGATAATCAAACAGCAGGAGAACGAGGCATCGGTAGATCTATTTGAGATACGAGAGCAAGTTGGATGTCAGCCCCTGTTTGCACCAAAGCAATGAACCATTCAATAGTTTCAAAACCCAGACTGGCCGACTTTTTATTACATGGATTGCCGACATGGTCTGCAGAGATGTAGTACGATATTTTTAAATAAACTATTGAAACCTGCATGAATAAATGACCTGATGAACACAACCAATAAGTCAATGGGAAAGCCCGGATTTAAGCGACAGATATTATTGAGTTCGAGACCCTGGAGTCATAGCTGAAAAGAAGCAAATGAAGCTGTTTTGGGTTAGGTGCTTACCTACCACGCTAAAACGACAGCGGTGAGAGCCTAGTCTGGTCAGCCGCTTATTTGACAAGGTACAATCAAATTCGACTTGAGCTGGACTGTATACATCGTCTTCATACCATGCCGTCAAAGCAGAGCCTTTCACCTGTCACAGCACAAAAGCCACCACTCAATAGCATATCTCTATGTAAAGCAATCTAGAATGAATTCCATATTTCTTGCCAAGCATCTTCAACAGAAACATACTCACCAAGAATCACCTTAACTCCACGCTCTCTAGCCATCTCTTTCAATTCTTCAGCCCACTTGATCTCAGGATCATCACGCACCACCGCGGCACAATCGATATACTTCAACTGGCTCAGCCGTCCCTTTTCGCCCGTCTCCGCAACTAACGATGTAACAAGACCCAGAGCTTTACCAATCTCAGTAACAAAAGCACTTTTTCCAAGTTTGCACTCCTTGAGAATTGGACGCAGGGAATCGTAGAACTTGAGATACTCAATAGACTTTGGGAGGCGATCGGGTGTTATCCATTCTCTTTCGTGGTAATTCTCAGCACCGAAGTAATTGATTGACACAGGTATGCTCAGTTTTCTCAATTTGATAAACTTTTGGAAACATTCAACAAGTTCCTCAGGCCCTTCGTTCCAGCTGGCCCGCGACGTTATCCAGATTGAGTCGTGGTGGTGGTACATGGGTAGGTCTAACTCTTCGAGGGAAGACGCATGGTCCATGAGGTACTTTCCAAGCCAGACGCTGCGGGGTGGGGGTGGACTAAGACTCTCATCGGTATCTACAAACTTTGCTCGGAAGACTTTGAGGTTCTTGCAGGCGCCCACGATGTTTCTGAGTCCGGGCATTGTGATGTGTGCTGTTTCAAGAACAATTGACTCAATTGGCGAGGTTCGCTTCGGGTATGGCATAGAGTAATTATCTTCTTCGGAGGAGGCGATGCCGTCTGTGTCGTCGTAATCCCCACCGAGACAAGTAACACTGAGACTCTTGAGGCTTGGAAGGTGTAAGAAAGGAGTCAGTTGTCTCATATTGATGTCATGCTCCGGACTCCAATTTCCTATACCCCAGTATCGATAGTGAAGGTATTGCAGTTTCGCCAATGGTAAAGCCTGAGTTGGCGTCGGGTTCTGAGCGACGAAGCGCAGAGCGAGTTGTTGAGCGAGACGCAGGATAAGTAGTCGATCATAATAGTGCCAATCACCATCGCGCGGGATTTGCGGGATGGTAAGTGTCAAACTCTCAAGACTTGTCGTCCATACCAGCACAAGGACAGCTATACCGTCGTCCCAAACTCGACGAATCTGCTGACACAGGTCTGTCGTGGCAGCTAACTCTGGAAGTGCCTCCTCTGCCGCCTGGGCTAGTAGTTCAAGGTTGGTTGAACGTAACCCGACACGAGCAGCATCATGGTCATGTGGGGTTTGAATCCAAGTGAAGTTCAAGCTTCGGGCTCGCGAGCGGAGCTCGGGATATCGCAGGAGTTCTAGAGCGAATCTATCGAGAGTGACGATTGAATCACTTGTGGGATAGTGTCCATAGTCGCCGTCGTCGGACCAATGTCGGACCCTGAGGGGAGCTGCGATTTCGTTGAAGCGTTTGCTGACGAGGCGGAGCGTGAAGATGTCGGGGTGATTGACGTCGGATACATAAGTAAATATGTGCTCCAGAATCTCATTTGGTATACCCGCGAGGTTAGACATGATAACCTCAAGCGTTAGCTGCGTCTGTTGAGGACTATGCTATTGAATAGTGTCATGAATGAACGCTGCTGCCTGACGAGGGGTCGTCAGCCACAACAGCACAATGGGCGATTAGTCAGCACTTTGCAGCACATTCTATTTTGGGGCATAAGGGTATGAGAATCGAGTACATAAATTACTATTACTCCTACCTGATTGCTCAGAGCATAAGAGACGAAATAAATTGATCATCTTATGCTAGCTTAGGTTATCCAGGCTAGCTTATTAACGTAGTCTAAGCCTTAGGGCAAGTCGTCTAAAACGCTCACTCAAACCATTCGTCTTGGACGTCATCGCCCCAGTCAGTGACCTCTCTCATATCCTCTGAGCAATCACTAACCCCAACCCACTTCACTCCCCGCTCTTCAGCCTTTGCGAAAAGAGGTTCCTTATCATATTCCCAAAGAACGTCGGTGCAGCAAATGCTTTTCAGCTGATTCAGCCGCCCCTTTTCGCCCGCCTCCCCCAGTATGTCCAGCATATCAGCCGCCAGAAACTCACTGAGGTTTACTGGGGTTCTGTTTCTATCCTCGTCTGAATCGGTATTGTAGAGCATGAGATGCTCAATGGACTCGGGGAGGTGACTGGGTATTAGTCGTGTCATGGTGAAGCGGTTGTTCGAAACGGTTCGGAAATACGCAGGCATGCCCAGCTTTCTCACGTTGGTGAGCTCTTTGTAGCAAATTTCCAATTCGTCCGTCTCGATGCGACGCTCGTTTGGGCGAAGATGGCGTTCAAATTCGATCACGTCCTTCGGCTCCTCGCCGATCTTGTTTTTTCCCTGAGTCATCGGGAGGTCCAACTATTCGAGGGATGATGCGTGCTCGATCAGGACTCGAGGTAGATAGCCGTCGTTGAATGGGCCTCGAGTTATCTGAAAGTATCCTCCATCGACCCTCACCTTCAGCGATTTGAGTGTCTTGAATGCCTGCAGAAACCTGCCGAGTCCTAAGGTTGAGAAGCACGGTCCGATAAGCTTTAGCGACTCAATCGATGAACTTCGGTCCGGGAATGGCATCAGTTGAACCTCCGAGGTCGGGGTGTTGTTACTCCCCGGACAATATTCACACTCAGTGCGAACGGCCGAGCACTTAAGGCTCTTGAGTCGAGGTAGGTGGAGGAAGGGCACGAGGAATTTGACATTGTCACCCAGTTCAAGTTCTTGTTCGAGGCGTCCTCGACTGTAACCAATACGAAATTCGAGATGGCGCAGCTTCTCCATGGGTAAATGCTGGTTTTCCCATCCGTCGATGAACTGTTGAGCGACGTGTTTGGCGAAATGCGAGACTAGAATATCGTCGTCCATGTGGAAATGGAAGGACCCGAAGGTGAGAGACAGACTTTCCAGGTTCGTAGCCCATGATATCACGAGGATAGCCAGGGCTTCGTCGCGAAAATGAATGATCTGTTCGCAGAGATTGGTCGAACTGGCAAGTTGCGGGAGTTCCCCTTCTGCTGATTCGGCTAGCAGAGCACTGTCCTCTCGAGATGTCTGGCACATAACTCGTCCACGAGTTCCATCCTGTTCAAGTGCCTTCTCGAATCCAGTGAAATCCCAAGACATAAGACGAACGAATCTCAAGCTTCGGACTTGTGAGCGAAGCTCAGGATAGCGGAGCAGCTCTACCGCAAATCGATCGATCCCGACCATATGAACATCCCGTGGGCGCCTGGGGGTGTGGTTGGAGAATCGGTCGTCGGACCAATTTCGGACTCTCAGAGGGGCTGCGATCTCGTTGAAAAGCTTGCAGACGAGACGAACGGCGGCGATATCGGATTGGAAGTTATCGGCCACATGGGCAAGGATATGACCCAGAAGCTCGATTGGGATGGCTATAAGGCTAGCCATGACGATGCGGCATGCGGATGTGGGTTTTCGCGGCAAAGCGACTGACACGAACGTCGAGACGATGGCGGGGGAGCTCAGTCGGAATATCCTAACTTGTTGCCGCTTGCTATGGGTGCGTCGATTGTGATGACTGCGTTGGCAGAAGGTCAGCTGGGTGTGAAAGCACAAGAGACGAAATAGTTTGATCACCTTAGACTAAGGGTTAGGCTGGACCTAGCCTACTTTATTTCGGTAGCCTAAGGCTTAGAGAACTGTTCGGACGATGGTTAAGGCTGCGTTGATTCCCCTCGATTTGGTGCGTTGTTGAAGATGGTGAAGGAGGGAAGATGAGCGGATGAGCAGAATCGGTTGAGGGGGAAGAATTATGCACTAGAAACATTGGAACCTTTGGCATTACGAATGAACGCGCCTGCCTACTTCAACCAACTCATCGCGCGGCGGGCAAGTGCAGCATATTTCTTTTCATTGTGGCGGGGCCTGAAATTTGCCGCAGGTGCCAACCAGTGACAATCATCAGCCACGATTGCACAAAAACAACAATCACTTTTCATTTGCAGTGGGAGGATTACAAGGATGCTCTGAGGCGAGACGCTCGAATCGAAGGTTATTAGCTACAAAAGTAGAGATATGTCCTAAACGCAAAGTAGTTAGTTGTAATGTTTCTTACAGAGATAGCTGGGTTCGTTGCGGTTTGAGGTGTTGGTGGAGGTCGTGAAGGAGGGAATAGCAGTGCATGAGAACAATCGGCCGGGCAAGTGCAGCATGGTTTTGGGGGGTTGAAACTTGCGGCAGGTGTCAACAACGATCTTTGTCATACACAGTGAGAGTTCAAGTCTGTGTAGTCCGCAAGACTCATTCCTCGGAAAGATTCAAACTAGTTAAGTCTGACTATTCTTTGTCGAAGGGGAGGATATGGCTTCGGCACCTGTGGAACAGAATAGTCCCTAGGATTCCTCTGGAATAGAAGCTGTACCCCTTTACTCGCAGCCAACACTTCCAAGTCCTCAGCTTGCTCGAATAAGGGGCATCCTCGTGATCTCTCATAGCGAAACGGTAGAGTAAGGCTTTGCAGTTTACTGAATTTACTTCCTGGTCCACACTGCTCCAGGAGTTTATTAAACCGATACAATTCCCCATGCATAAGGGTTGCATGCACGTGGTCATATCTCTCTAGGACTAAATGCTCAAGAGTAGGAGGGAGACGGTTGGTCTCTAACACGACACTGTAATCCCACAGGTCGCGTGTGACCCTTCGATACAGAAACTCGAGGTGGATTTTCAGTCGTTTTAGTCGCTGCATGTCCTTCAAGCAATCAAACAACGTTAACGGGGCGGTTGTTCGGTGGTAGTGATGGAAGTCACGCCAGTAAGGGTCCTGCTCGAGGCGAAGAGTCACTTCCTCCAGAGACGAAGAGTGATAGGCAATCGCCTTACTCAGGTCTTCCAGGCGCGCCGCCACTCGATTGTTTTCTTCCAGGCTTCTTCGATTGTTGAATTTCGTGAAATAGTCGTTGTATATGGCCAGCTTTTTGAGTCGTTTACAAGCTCGAACGAGAACGAGGAAACCACATGAACTGAACCAGGCGCGGTCCACGATCAGGGTCTCGATGGGAGATGTTCCGACTGGAAATTTCGACATGTAGAGAGCTGGATCCGCAGTTACATATCCACCAGTAAAGCTTCTGAACCAGACAGGTCTATCATCGTGTACATCTCGTAGATCGCTGTCAGTCCCCAAGCCTGATGTCGCAAGGAATTTGAGCTTGGGGAGGTAAAAGAATGGCGCCGCAAAAGCAATCCTCTGCAGTTGACTCGATGTCCTTAAAACAACATGCTCAAGCCGGGCTAATGGATGCAACGACGGACCTGTTCCGTCTCTCATTTCCTTGACTGCTATATTGATCAGTTGCAGTGTCATGTGCTCAATCTTGCCTGGCGAAAAGGTATACAGTTTACAGTCCAACTTGACGATCCTCGTGCACCAAGCTAGGAGAAGCGCGACAGATGCGTCAGCACTGCCGTTACGCAAATGCAAACACCATTGCGGATACTTAGCAAGTTCTGGACATGTCTCTTTTGCACGTTCCACGATTCTTTCAAAGTTTTCGCTGTGTGTAGGACTTTCGGGATAATTTCTCCACCCATGACGTCGCCAATATTTCCCCTCGTCGGAATCGCTAACCAAGGTTCTGATATTCTTCGCTTGCTCAGGATGTCGGGATAAGTGCATCAGTATATGCATCGGTGTGGCAGGGAATTCTGGGTTCATACAGTGGATTGGCAAATGTCGAGCCACGTGAGGAGAGGCTATTCGGCGGAGTCTTTTGTTGACGTAGACAACAGCAGAGTAAAGCGCTCTTCGGTCTTGATCAGCTACGTCCAACACGATTTGTTCGAGTATCTCCTCGGGGAGATCCATAAGAGAAAGCTTTTTATCTTTTGGAGGTGTTAGTAATTGAGGTAGAAACATGATGAAAACCAATGGGGGGATGAGGTGTGACTGGTATTGAAGTTGAGGATCGGGAACGAATATATATTGGTGATACTGTGGGATGGTTATATGTCGTGTTGATGTTGGTCGAAGCAAGACACAATGACTGTAGCGAAGAGCAAGACCATTATATATAGTGGCCTGAACTTTATTCCAGGGTGAGTCACAAAAAGAAAAGAAAAATAACAAGGTAGAAAAGGGTTCTGCCTAAGCGGTGAAGTTGTGATGCTTCGAAAGTGTAAATCTCTCAGAGAAACCTTGACGATAATCATCCCAGGCAGCAGTGAGACTAAGCATGACTTATGGATTCAAACAGCGCAACGCTGCTTGCTCAAGATAGCTATCCTTCCAAAGGTGGTGACTGTAGCACCGTCGTGATAGGGGCCTTGAAGAAATGGCGGATTGGATGGCTGCATTGTTGTGGTTGTTAAGAATTGTGATTGTTGATGGTGGAAGGAAGAGAAAAGGAAACCAGGACAAGAAAGATCAACCTGCCTAAGCCTTATGTTAAGATAAAAGAAAAAGGTTCTGTGTAGGCAGAAGAGCCATAATGCCTTGTGCAAAGTGTGAATATCTTCGAGCTTTATCTGATAGCTATTTGCCTAGAGGTGAACGTAAAGTGGTGCAAATCAACGACACTAAGAAGGAATAGAGCTGAGTCCGTCCTAATATAGTGATTGACCGTGACAAGAATTCAAGTGGTGCAGTAAATTCTAAGTATGGCACACAGAGCATTTAGTGAGATCTTGATTGATTTATGTCTACCAGTAATATAAACAGAAGAAAGCCGCAATATGTAACATGAAAAGAAAATATACATCTAAACCAAACCTCCCCGCTTACTTGCTAACCTTTACATCGAAACGATCAAGGTTCATCACCTTAGTCCAAGCAGCAACAAAGTCCTTGACAAACTTCTCCTTGGCATCAGAACTTCCGTAAACCTCAGAGATAGCACGCAGCTCAGCATGCGATCCGAAAACTAGATCAGCGCGTGTGGCTGTCCACTTGGCAGACTTGGTAGCGCGGTCAGAACCAGTCCAGAGCTCGCCGCGGGAATCCTTCTTGTCCCACTTGAACGCGGGGGAGAGGAGGTTGACGAAGAAATCGTTGGTCAGTTGGCCGGCCTTCTCGGTCAGGACACCCTTGGATGAGCCGTCGAAGTTGGCGTTCATGGCGCGCAGACCGCCGACGAGAACGGTCATTTCGGGAGGGGTGAGGGTCAGTTGGGCGGCCTTGTCGACGAGGATTTCTTCGGTGCGTGCGCGGGCGGTGCCATGTCCGTAGTTGCGGAAGCCATCGGCGAGAGGCTCGAGGTAGCTGAATTGCTTAATGTCGGTTTGTTCCTGAGTAGCGTCGACACGACCGGGAGTGAAAGGAACCTCGACGTCCTTGAATCCAGCATCCTTGGCAGCCTTCTCAACACCAGCGACACCACCGAGGACAATCAGATCAGCGAGAGAAACTTGCTTGTCGGACTTGCCGTTGAAATCCTTCTGGATGGCCTTGAGAGCGGAGAGAACTGACTTGAGTTGCTTGGGGTTGTTGCTGGCCCAGTTAACCTGAGGCTCAAGAGCAATACGACCACCGTTGGCACCACCGCGCTTGTCAGAGCCACGGAAAGTAGAAGCGGAAGCCCAAGCGGTAGAAACAAGCTTGGAAACATCGAGACCGTCAGCCTTGAGGATAGCAGCCTTGAGAGAAGAAACATCCTCATCAGAGATGACATCGCCCTTGCGCTCAGGAAGAGGATCCTGCCAGATGAACTTCTCCTTAGGAACCTCAGGTCCAAGGTATCGAGAAACAGGACCAAGATCACGATGAAGCAACTTGAACCAAGCCTTGCGGAACGCATCGCCCATCTCCTCAGGGTTCTTGAGCCAGCGCTTGCAGATCTTGAGATAAGCCTCATCGTGAATGAGAGCGAGATCGGAGGTGAGCATGGTAGGACGGCGGAACTTGGTCTTGTCGAAAGGATCGGGGTAGTCCTTTGTTCCGTTGAGGGCCTCCCATTGGTGTGCGCCGGCGGGGGACTCGACGAGGGTCCATTTGTTGCCGAGGAGGGATTCGAGGAAGTTGTTGGACCACTTCGTGGGGGTCTTGGACCAGATTACTTCGAGGCCGGAGGTTTGTTGGTTGGGGCCGTTGCCTTCGCCGACTTTGTTGTGCCAGCCGAGACCCATCTCTCCGAGGTCAGCAGCCGCGGGCTCAGGGCCGATGTTCTCTGCGAATAGTCAGTAGCTGTTCTCTCACTGAAATGTGTCTGTGTGTGGTGACTTACTGCCAGGGACGGCACCGTGGGTCTTTCCAAAGGTGTGACCACCAATGATAAGAGCAGCAGTCTCCTCATCATCCATGCCCATACGATCAAACGCCACACGGATATCAAGAGCAGAAGCCTTGGGATCAGAGCTTCCATCAGGACCCTCAGGGTTGACGTAGATCAGACCGTGGTGAGTAGCACCAAGAGGCTTCTCAAGCTTATCGGCGCGGTCGTAAATGTCAGTGCTGCCATTGTAGCGCACATCGTTACCCTTGGGAACGAAAGTAGTCTCAGCTCCCCAGTAGATGGACTCATCGGCCTGCCAGGTGTCGGGACGACCGCCGCCGAAACCGAGAGGTTCAAAGTCCATACCCTCGAGGGCGACGTTGCCGGCGAGGAGGTAGAGATCGGCCCAAGAGATCTTGTTGCCGTACTTTTGCTTGATGGGCCCTGTAATCCATTAGAATATAGATCGTCAGTGATAATGATGACACGTACATAGCAGACGTCGGGCCTTGTCGAGGTTCTGGTTGTCGGGCCAGCTGTTGAGAGGCGCAAAGCGCTGCTGACCCATTCCACCACCACCACGACCGTCCATGGCACGGTAAGTACCAGCGCTGTGCCAAGCCATACGGACGAAGAGACCACCATAGTGACCAAAGTCAGCAGGCCACCAATCCTGCGAGTCAGTGAGAAGCTCATGAAGATCCTTCTTCAACGCCTCATCTACACATTATTAGCACACTCTCCTCCACAGAAATAGTGGGGGGTACTGACAATCCAAAGACTTGAACGCCTCAGCGTAGTCAAACTCCTGACCGAGGGGGTTATACTGTGGCGAAAACTGTCGTAGAACATCGAGACGAAGCGCACAAGGCCAAAAGTCCTTGCTTCGAGAGCCGCCGCCGGCTTGGTTGCTCGCGACGGCGCATCGGCCGAAGTCCTCAGCGATTTCGCGCTGGGGGATGAGAGGTTGCTCTGCGGTGTCACGCTTGGCGGCGAAGGGGCAGTCGGCTGCTACGAGAGGCACGAGGCCTGTGGCCAGCAGTAGTGATTGTACGTGCATGGCGAGTGTGTGAATGCGTAGTTGGTTGAGGTGAGGTGAATGGAAGTGGAGGTGGATTTGTGTTTGGTTTTGTACTCGGTGGATGAAACTTTATTGTGTTGATCAACAGGGGCTAGTTGGTAGTACATGGAGACTTGCAACAAGTCAGATGCTGGGATTAACAATTACGAGGCTTGACAGGTGAAATGCAGTGCAGTGCCACTGCAAGCTCCCATGTGCGCAGCTATTTGTGATGGGGCAAAGCAGGCGAAAAAGCAAAGATCCATTGCTGATACAGTGAACAGGGTCAAGGGAGTGTAGCTTATGTGGATTTGCCAAGTATGCAGCCTCTCTCTCCTAAGCACCAACCATGAATACTAACGTCATGCTGTTCCCCTGCTTGTATCTCTTAGATGGTGATAGGCGGTGTCGCATACCTTGTCTAGTTGTCTCTTCCGAACAAGCGGGTGTGGAGACGGAGGAATTCAAGTGCTGATACATTGGAGTTGGATGGGACCCTGATAAGCGGTACTAAGCCCAAGCCTCAGTCTTGTCTGTCTTGTTGCCCCAACTGCCGACAGGGATGTACATCGAATCAATCACGAGTCGAGTATTACCATTCGTTTACGTGAGATGTCTAGAGTAGAAGGTGGCATCTTCTAATAGAATTCGGGCATGAAACCGTTGTAATAGAACTTTATTCCGGCAGTTCATTAATTAGAGTTCTCTAGAGGCGCGTTCATTGTCTTTTTAGAGACGGGACTGGACTCTTTAGGGCATTTGGAGTGAGGCTTAATAATCTGATTACAGTGGGTTATCCCACTAATGTTCCGAAACTTGTACCGCACACTCGCTTCCATAAGAGGGTCCCACCGCTTGTACCCGTAGGTGATCCAATCGGATTTTAGTGAAACGAATTAATCTGCCATACGCCATCAAGTTGCAGTTGTAATGCCGGAGGAAATGACCCTAACAAAGACCAACAAATGCCGTGTCACCTTTCCGAGTTGGTCTCTCTTTGTCAGACAAACCGTCATTGTCTCAGCTTACAATGGACTTGTGAACTGCTGTGTTACCCCGTATTAGACTCATCACGTAGCCTGTACTACTACTGTACAATCCGTGCGTTTTTAGGCCCGCCATTCTCATGTCTGACCGCAGTGAGAATTCTGCACTGCCTTTAATCTTGGCTTGAAGGTGGACGAACGAATGATATCGACTTAATTAATTGCTGACATTGACAGCAAACCGTACTCGTGACAAGGATAAGCTTGAAGATTAGTGCCCGCCTCGTAGCTGAGCTTATTGTAAGACTGTATTTTACTGCGGTCAGATGGATGCGGGCATGCATGGCCCATTACGCGACCTTGTCCGATCCACGCAAGTCGTCCCATCCCAAGCGATGAATGGGATGGGATGGGGGATTCTCTCAACAAACAAAACAAACATGTGATAAAAATTAAACTTATCATCAACAAAGCAAAGTGCATCCTTCTCTAATAATAGCTATTGTTTCTGCATGTAAAGTCTTGGCTCTGTGATGCCACTGTCTCTTGGCTGTGATAACAACCTCAATCACATAAAATGGTCCGATTTTACTCCCGTTGGCTAGCCAAGCATCAAAGCGGGATCACTCTCACTGGTAAAAAACCATCCCATCACACTCGCCTATCCTGCAGCGGCAACTTTATCGAGAATGTCACCGCATGAGACAGAACACCAGCCGCCCGCTGTGGCAATCACCCTCCCCGTTCCCCTCTCTCGACCCCTGTCCGTGAGGATCTTATCACTGAACGGTATTGATGCACTAAAACAGAAGCTGCTCGCTGCAACCTTCTGGCGCAGCACAGCTGTCAGAACCCATCCCAGCCACACACATATAATCACAATCCTGTGATTCGTGCGCGTTCATTTAATAGCTATAATTAGAGTTTGTTCTTGGTTGTGTAATGTACCTGCATTCATTAGCAAGCCACGATATAGGCAAGTGCTACTGTAAACTGCGAGCATGCGGCATAGCAACAAACTTTGACAATGAGGAGGCCTTTCTCGAAATAAGGCTTGCCCTGCCTGATCCAGAATGTTCGTGATTTGGAATCAATCAATGCTTCGACGATCGGTGCGGGGAATATCATGCGTGGGCAAAATTTATTGCAGGGATCATCTTTCTCGCTTGGAGTCGTCGCCACTTTCCTTACCTTGGAAGCTAACTTCCCTTCTTGGTCTTGGCGCTAGCACTGTTTTGCAGGAACTTTGTTTTGTTCTAGGTAAATGAAGATGGGATATGTGGGATAAGGTAGTGTTTTAGGGTACGATATAGTTTTCGTTAAGGTCTAACGGATATGAACGAGACAAACGTGGCAGGAGACTGCCAAGAACTTGTCGGATCGACATGAACGTCTTGATCAGATGATTTTGAAGTGGACAGGGGTGTTGGGGATACCCTACAGTGAAAATCATAAATGGTAATAGCATAACGGCTGTGATACCGGATGTCATCTCAAATCGTCAAATCCGGGTCTAAATCCGTGCCAAGTGAGACTCCCGAGTATCGCGGTTCATAGAATCTTGGTTATGATCTTGGTGACAGCTTGGTATGCAGGTTTTAATCTTAACACATGATTGTCGTGAAGATAGAATGGTCAGTCAATCACCGGCAGAGCTGATATCCGGGAGAGATAGTATCGGTCGCAATACTGCTTAGGGTAGGCCAAGGTGTATTGAACATTACATTTTAATAGTAGGCATTAAGCTCTAGGGTACATCACATTCATCTCATGAGCCGTCCCTCACTAAGATATCCTATGCTTGCAACCGATGCGATCGAAAAAGCCGTTATCCGTTGAGATCCCGAGTCCACCTGCCGCAAACGATGAAGTCCTTCCCTTGGCAGGTTGCAGCGGTAATTTCAGATCCCTAGCATCAACAGTCTGGAAGAGCTCTTCTTCCACTTTCACTTCCACTTCCTCTTCATCATCGCTGCGCGTATCCTCCGCGTTTCCACCACGTAGGATTCGCACGACTAGTTTGAGAATCATGACAAGCCAGAAAATCATCAATCCTTCCAGAAACAAAAGCCCACCGACAAACATCCAGTTGATTGTGAGGTCGTAGCAGATCCTTCCCGAGTCATAGATCAACGGCTCGAGTATGTAGAAATATCCATGTCGAGGCACCGGTTCAGGACCAGTGATGGTGTCGCCAGACCCGATATAGCAGTTCTTCCCATGGACAGGCAAGCTATGCGCATAACCTGACCAACAAACCATGACAAAAGCAACATGTCGACACCAAACCCAACTCATGACAAAGAAACCAAACATGATATCGCAAGCCGTCTGAAGACCCAGGTACTTGAGACACTTGGCCGCCGAAAATACCAAATCGTTAAAATCCATCAGTATAAGCGTCACATGACTGACACGCGTAAGTCCATAGCGATAAGAGCTGTAGCACAAAGCGATAGTAACAAGATGATGAGAAACCATCTGCCAAAAATCCTTGCGGCGCTTCTCGATGTTGATAGTAACCATCTGCTGCAGCCAAAACGCTGTTTGAGCAAGCATGTACCATTTCATCGTCGCTGAGACTTCGCGGTTCGGCCATTTCGTCCACATGGATTCCAAATCAAGCCAGTATACGGATGTAACATAAATATACTAGACGCCGTTAATAAAGTTCAACCATCGCTAGGGCCGGAACGTACCATGCCGATGGACCAACCGGTCGCGTAGTAGATGAACAACCAAGCCTGTTCATTGAATCTGGCTTTTTTGCTCTTGCTCAGACCCCATGATGTTGCGATTGGATTGGTAATGCAGCGCATGGTAACATCGCGAAGAGCGGTAAGTAGAACAACGAGGAAGAGCACCAGGTAATTGTCATCAAAGCCAACGCCGTATTCGCCTGTTTCGGGGTTGTAATAAGACAGCGAAGTGAATTTCTCCGTACGCGTCATTCCGGTGCATTTGGCGAGGGCTAATGGGGCCAGCAAAGCAAGGCATATCCCTAATTCAAAGTCAGTATTGTGGGAACGTTGAGTCTCATGATGCTTCATACCAATTTGGTTATCGATAAGCCATTGCTTCAGAGTCGCCTCTTCGCGGCCGCGATTTTCTTTTGAATCCAATTTTACACCCATGATGAATGCGCATCAATGTTGAAAGAGTGCAAAGTACGAGAATAAAATGGATTTAAGGGTCTTTTTAAAAAGAATATTCTGTCTGATGTTGATAGGCCGACCATCAGCTCAGGCATGGGATGATGTCGGTCTTCCGCGGGCGCGCGCGGGGTTGAGCTCATTTGCGTGATGCGAAAAAGAAAAAAAGACCGAAAATTGAACGTTTTCGTGTTCGTGAGTTTGGGTTTATGTTAGTGGGTCGATATTAGTGGTTGGATGATGTGAGTTTATTTGATGGTAAATTTGTTGATAGGTGAGATATCCGTGGCTGTCCAACATCGGATCATGCTGAACAAAACCTCTAAATCATGATATCATTGTATTCTTATTGTATTCTAATTGCATCAACTAGAATACAATGACGTTCTTCCCACTCTGTTTACCAGTCAAATACTCCTGCCTCATCTTCTCCGCATCCTCAGGCTTCCACTCCTTAACCTTGACGCGAATATCGTGCTTCACCACCAACGCCAACAGCTCCACCAACTGATCACGATCAGCCAGCAAAGAGCCCACAAGCTTTATATCTCTGAAAATAATGTTTTGATAGGATAGTGTGATGCCTTTCTCGGGCTGACCTAGAAGAACCATCGTGCCGTGCTTGCGCGTGAGTTGGGCCGCCAAATCGAATGCTGCGGGGACGTCGGTTGCTATTACCGTGGCGTCGAGACCTGGGTAATCACTTTGCACGACGTCTGTGATTTTCTTCATGGAGGTTGAGGGGGAGTCGGTGGCGAGTATCGTCATGTCGGGTTTTAGGGCGTATGATGAGACGAGATCTAGGGTATCTTGCTTTGCATCGATGGCTGCGACTTTGTAGCCCTGTTATGATATCAGTAATAATTCTTCCATGTGGGAATCAAACATACCATTGCTTTGGCCAATTGAGTTCCGATATGACCCAATCCACCAATCCCGACAATGCCGATTGAGCCTCCGGGTGGGACTTGGGCTCTCTTGATTCCTCCGTAGATGGTAATGCCGGCGCACATCATGCAGGCTGCCTGTGGGAAGTCGAGTTCATTTGGCAGCTTGGCTGTGAAGCGAGCGTCGCTGGGCATCGTCAGCTGTCTGCACTGTCAGAATAAGATGAATGTACTTACGCGACCATGTAATCTGCCCATGCTCCATCCGCGGTGATGCCCTTCATCTTCGGAGCATCGCAGTAGATTGGCTTTCCAGCCTTACAGTCCGGGCACTTTCCTATGATCCGTATCAGCACCAAAATCATCCCTAAAAGTCCGGGACTCACCACAGCAGCTGTCAAAGTTCAGACATCCAACCCGGTCACCGACCTCAAAGCCCTCAGCTTCTGACCCAACTTCAACGACAATACCAGCTGGCTCATGAGATCCGATGAACGGCAATTCGGTGTTGAATTCTCCGTTGAGAGCCATGCAGTCCGTATGACAGAACCCGCCCGCTTTGATCTGCACGAGAAGCTGATGAGGTTCGGGTTTGGGCTTATCTACTTCTGAGACCGCGTAGGGAGCGTTGAACTCTTTGATCTGGATGGCTCTCATTATGACGTTTGTTGAGCTGTGCGATCAAAATTGTTGTTTTGTCGGTAAGCTTCTGCGGATATTTGCCAGTCTGTTATTGTCAAAATCAAGACAGTAGGTTCTTTTAAGGATTTTAATAGCGCGAAGGTGAGTGAGTCTTGCTTAGAAATATGAGATGTAGTTGATGAAGTTCTACGTCATAGAGAGGCTGCCAATGAGGGGCGCTCCACTAGCCTAGTTGGGAAACTCCTAACGTTGACGTTCTGAAAGCTGGCAACGGCGACATCTTATATCCGAAGAGAGTGGACGAGTGACTAGGTACATACAGATGAAGCGTGACTGATACAGAGATACGAGTATAAACATCGGCTGGCGGTGGAGACAGCCAATTACAGATTACAGATACGTGTACAGAGCACTATCTGATCCCAAAGTGCGGCATGACAGAGCTTCCTGATGATTGAATTTGAGCTCTTGAAGGTCAGTTTGCAAGTCGTATAGTTCACATTTGTTGATGGTTGTTATCTAGAGCCTATAAGTACTTCGTCGAGTCTTCGTCTAGGTGGCTCTTGTACCAGAGTGAGATAGTTTGGTCATATGTGGATTACCTGGAAAAGGTGGGTGACCATAAATCACTTACGGGAATTTGCAAAGCAACGAAAGATTGTTGTCCATTTGGGGCTGGGCTAAGCGTTTATATACGCGTCACTGTTAGTCTTGTCTTGCCCAGGATATAACAATTCTTCTTCCAGAGCAAGGCTGAGCTTACAAATGCCGTCGAGGAGTCTGTATCTAGACGTGTAAGGCCTGGTATTAGCCAGCTTCAAAAGAAACAAGCGCTTGCAGAGATGCCCGAGCAGAGGCTTGAAGATGCCTGGAATAAAGGTGGAGAATTCAGGGGCATGCTTTCTTTTAAGGTCGTAGGCTATTTACATCGAGTCCAATATGTCCGTAACACAATATCCCTCAATATGATATATAGCAATTTTCCATTCCAAAGTACATTCTCCTTTACACAATATCCAAAAACCACTTCCACCAACATCCAGCAAACTGCGCCTTTCACCCCTCTTATTGTTGGTTCTGCCAACAATCCTGACACGGATAATCGATAATCCAGTTCCTCTGCACTCTTGATTGGCTGAAACTGACAGTGAGAAATCACGCCCCTCGATCCGTATAAGACGCAGCCTTGCTTTTCACCCCGACGCACAAATCTCTCCTTCCTGAATATTTCTCCCCTTAAAAACTGCTTCCCCCTATCTCCAGTACCCCTTTTTACCTTGTGATCATCATGTCTTTCTCCAACAACACCGTCTACGTCGTCACCGGCGGCAACAGAGGCATTGGCCTTGGCTTCGTCAAAGCCCTCCTTGCCCGTCCCAATACCACCGTCGTTGCGACTGTTCGTAATGACAAGTCCCAGTCGTCCCTCGAGTCTGACCTTGCAGACGCTGTTAAGGGTGATGGTAGCACTGTCTCCATCGTACAGTTGGACTTTTCCACTGCCCTCTCTCCCGATACCATCCGCGCTGCCTTTGACGTTGACCACATCGACGTCTTGATCAACAATGCTGCTGTCAGCTTCCCAAGTCTCCCAGCTCTCGAAATACTTGTCGCCGACCTCCGATCAGCCTTCGAGGTTAACACTATCGGTCCCCTGACTGTCGTCCAGGGCCTATGGCCACTACTTCAAAAGGCCACTGCACCAAAGGTGGTCAACGTATCATCCTCTGTTGGGTGTATCACCTACCACGAGGTTGTCTCTGGCGCTTATGGACCTAGCAAGGCGGCGTTGAACTGGCTCACCAAAGCCTTACATGAACAGAATAAAGGATTGGTCGCTTTTGCGCTTCATCCTGGGTTTGTAAAGACCGATATGGGTGATACGGCGGCGGGAGAGTGGGGGTTTCCTTTGGAGATGCTTGAGAGTGTTGAGAGTTCTGTTGACGGGATGTTGGAGGTGATTGACGGGGCTACGAGGGAGGCGACGGGTGGCAAGTTCGTCAGGAGCAAGAACCGGGAGCTTCCTTGGTAATTACTCATTGGCGGACCTGTGTAAGTGAAAGACACGTGTACATACATGTACAGAGATATGATGGTGTATTTGTCAGTTGGAAGTCTGTTGTTGTATTCAGGTAGCCAGTCAAACCATATGAGCAATTATGAGAACGTATTGAAGAAGTTACAAGCCGCAAGTCTTTGAGCATCTCCACATGACTGGACCATGGTATATTGAAGCTCTATCATGACTCAAGTGCCCCCTCCCAATTCTTCGTCCATTTGTACGCGCTGCGTCACATGAGCTGGCCCTATGTGGCATCAAAGAGCACGTAGTGACCTACCAGCCGTCTCCTATTGAGTTCCAATTTGCGCGCTGCGTGATTCTTCTAATGGCTCCGCCCGTTACCCTCAACCAATCCCAACGTCAATGACAGCGGAGACACCCTATAAGAAAAGTGATAAGTCAGTGGAACCAATAAAAAGAAGTTCCGGCTGGTGGTAGGGCTCAATATTTAAATTGTAAAACGGCGTGGCGTTAGTATCAAGCGTAGGGGATGAACTGGCCAGTCGATGCTTCTGTACCCCGCTTGAGATATGTACGATATTGGGTATCAGCTTTCACATGACCTTAGACACAGTTTGATCCTGGTGGACAGCAGGAATGCCGTGGAATGTTAAAGTGAGTGTGTCTGCGACTTATGGCGAACAGAACTCATCTTCGGGGAACATATCACGAACACCTACACCAAACACACGTTCCTTCAAGACTATCAACCACAAACCCAGACACCACCATCAAATATATCAGCAAGATCACCGTCAAATCCACCATATCTCCAGGTCTACAACCACTCAAACCACTTCATCTTCAAAAGCCCATCTCACCCACCACCAACAATCACAATGGTTCTTCACGACACAAAATCCTACCTCTTCCTCCTCGGTTTCTTGATCCTCATCTGCCTTCCAATGGCCGCTCTCTGCGGGAAGCGCGACAAAGTCATCGCGGACAAAGAGCTAGAAGTCGAACGAAATGGTCAACACTTGCCATTGGAAGAGTGGTACAAACCACGGTATAGTCCCTATACCGGGAGCGCAAGGCCTTTCCGTCACATTGAAGCCTATGCGCGCACTGGAGAGACGAATATCTGTGACGCGCCCGAAGACCGGCGCGAACTCCGGGATCGGATGTCTATGGAGGGCTAGAGTACCTAACACGTGAACGGTCATGGGAGGTCGACAGCTTTGGGATTATGCAGGGCTCGACATCGGAGGGGGAGGTATGGGGTCATGTGGAATGAGAGGGGTGTGTTGTCAAGTGCGTGTTGGAGGATCTATCATTTCTCGAACCTTGAATAGTGGCTATGGCTGGAAAGGGGGAGGACTGATGGAAGTCGGAAGAATGTACTTTAGCCTTTAGCCACAAGTGGCATCTTCGCCTTAACTACCATCCCATGTTAAAGTCCATCTACATGCTATCTCATTCTTAAATCTTTCCATTTTCCAACTCTCACATCCACACATCACCACAGTATCTTCACCCAACCCATCAAAATGCATTGGAAACAACAGGCCATCTACGCGGGCATTATCGTGTTAGGCCTTATCTTCACCGGCATCGTCGTTGCATCCGGCCATCGCAAAACACCCGACCAAGACAAAGATCTCGAAATCGATGAACACTTCAGAACCCAACACTTGCGTCTCCCCAAGATTCCTAAAGAGCAACGCAGGAGAAGAGAAGGCGAAGGATGGTAAGTACGATGATCATTCTTGAAGAACATTGCTAATAAGATACAGGTGGATTGAAGCTGACAATTATGCTGGTCGAGATGCATTTACGAGTGAGGATGCTGAGTGTCGGAGTCAATACTGTACTAAGCACAGGCATAGGGAGGATGTGTGAGTTCGGTTAGCGAAAGCTTATTAAACAAGAGGGATGCAAGGCTCAGATGCAAAGTAACTATGAGAATCTTCCATAAATTACAATTCTATGTGCAAAGTCAACTTCTAGAAAACCAATGAGAAATCTTGCAATCAACGCAGAGGTCAGATCACCTTCTCACATAAACTCAACAACCCCATCACGACCCAATCCATTAAGCCACATTCCCACATCCTCCGACACACCCTCTGCCAACTCATCCTCCACAACCCCAACCTGCCAACTACACGACACATTAAGACCGCCACCCTTGACAGAGATAACACTGAACGTCAAAGCTGGACCAGTCACAGACGCACTTTGCGTAAACGTGGCATCTTCAACCATCCACTCCTTTGACGATTGGCCGTCCATAACACCAAGATTGCTGACTTCCCATGAATGCTCACGTTTTGTAGAATGGTCCATTAGATATGCGTTCCAGTCCGTGATGAACTTTGCGAGGCCGATGGAGTCGTTTTTTGTGCCGAGTTTTAGTTTTGTGGTGAGACCTTCTCTTATGGACTTTGCTATCGACCATAGTGTTTCTTCGAGGGGTTTGTTCATTTCGCGGTCTTCTTTGGCGTCGTTGATTTGTTTTCGAAGGGTTGTGACGATGTCGGACTTGAAGACGTAGGGCCAGTATACTACGCCGTTTATAGCTGTTTTGTTCAAGTCAAATTTGGATGTACCCGGTTTTTGAAACTGTCTCAGACAAATTGGTGTGCCAGTTGAGAATGCAGGTGCCCTTTCTTTAGAGAGTCGCGTTGCCATTGATACTGAGATGAGGGCGTGGAGCAATCCAGTCAAGGTGGTGTCATGTTGACGACAAGCATCCAGCACAGGCTTGAGCGCGTCCTTCCCGACGGTGGTCGATTTGAGACGCGATTCGTATGGTTCCAGCTTTATCGGTGCCCATTTTGCTGTATGAGCCGGGGCCTTTTTGTCCGTCATTAACTCTTTTCCCAATATGGAGACGGCGTAGTTGAGTGAGATTGGGAACTTGATCATCTGGTGTAGTGGAGGCGTGAAATCAGTAACTGGAACCTTGAAAGATCCGTGCTCCAAGGTGACAGAGTCAGAATCCGAGTTGAGGCAAGCGAGGAGACTGTCATGAAAAATCCTGCCACTTTTTCCATCGGCAACCGTATGATCCCAAGCAAATATAACATCAACAAAGTCATTCGTGGCGGGCACTACCGCAGTAACCCTCCATTGAGGCTGTGTCTCGAGCTTGGTATATCGTTCGTTGACCTCCCATAGAAAGGCATCATTCAGAGCCGTCGCATAGTCCTCGCCTTCGGAAACATTCTTCCATCTCACATGGTTATTCAGGTCGATTGTATCCAGTCGAACCCAGTATTGCTTCTTTTTACCCTCGTTGCTGCGACCAGCTGTGAAAAGAGGGTGTTGAGTGATGGAACCAGCAATTGCTTGTTCAATCTTTTCTTCAAGGGCCAGATCGGCTCCTGAGGTTTGGAATGAGTTGGGGATGCGGTAGCGACACGACACAGCACATCCAACATAAATGTTCAGCGAATGACCCGCCGACTGGAAAGTCTCACTATCACAGTCAGTTCTTCTCTCCCCAAACAACCACAGTTAATACAAACATTGGACTAAGTCTCCTCAGGACACGATCGTCCTTGGCTTTACGAAAACGGTTCATGGTGGATAGATGATGTTGACCAAGAGATGCAGCCAGACTGCTAATAACATTACATTTATTCTACGAGAAAGGAGTCGAGTCATACGATTGACCCCTGTTTACATGTCAGATTTGGCCGGAGTAACTGCCCCATCCAGGAAGGATTCGGCGATGGTGGGATAGGACTAATATGGTCTTGTCAGTTTTAGGGCCTTTATGCGAGACTGGGGATGTGATTGGTCGGATGTTGTTTAGCCTGTGATGTTCAATTTCGAAGCTTACGACCATATCTAGCATTTCTATGTACGCGATAGTTGCCTACCCTCAATGACGATGGTTCGAATGGAGTGATTGAAGGCAGTGCTTACGTTTCTGCATTTTCCGGATTTGTGTTTTTATCTAAGTGGACACTTTCTTTTCCCACGTAAGCTGATGTCGCCAAGATTAGCAGCGAATATCGTGTCAACTTTTCCGACAGTCCAATAATTGACCAGCTTATGCGAAATCTTTTGCAAGGGCGTCGACTACAGATCCAAAGAAAATTAGCAGTACTATAAATTGCAGTAGGTCAATAGTTGATACCTTTGTGAATAATATTTAAACAATCGCTGCCCCAATGCCTTGCAACCAACCAACGTTTCTAAGAGCCGACAGCAGTATTGATCATTACAAAGGCATTTATTAGTATCAGTTCTAACTGTCTTGCTGACAACTTGATTCCCTAGGCGAGGATTCTTATTTTGACGTCTGAATGCCTTTGCCAGTCGACTGCAATGTTCATCTTATCCACGACAAGAGTCAAACGCCAATTGGGAATGTCTATCTATTTATCTACCTACTAATTCGAAAATCTTTAAAGTTATTTGTTCAAATTTAGCCGAGACTCCCCGTCTATCTTCCAGATCGTCTAAATGCAGAATGTAAAGTCTAAGGTTGGAAACGAACTCGCAACATGCCTCAACGGAGATTTTCACAGCATGCACGGGAATGGAACCGGTGAGTAAGAAACCGAAAAGGGAAATACCGAACGCCTTGCAGGGACATGGTTCTGTGCCGTACGCCAAATCTCTAAGCAAATTAGTGCTTCTTGGCTGGGAAGACGTACCCTAGAGACATCGTAACCGTTCTCGTCATCCATTGGGACATGAGATGGTGAGGATAGTGGTAAGGTCATGAGACTGAAATCTCTTTCTTCGAAGTCTTCTTCTTTACAAGATATCCATCTAGATCTTTTACAACGTTTACAACAGAGAATGCTTGGTGGAGCGACCACATGTGATGTGGGCCAAGAACTGTATCCTTGGCACTGGTATAATGTACGATGATCTGCAGATGCCACGCTTTCACTGTGAGAGTCTGGCAATAAACGGCATGTGTATTTGCTGTCTTGATAATGCTTGTCAATAATGGCTGTGCATAATATCCATCATAATTTGTCATTACCAGCACCATCACCAACCCGATTATTCCGGCTTTAACCGGTTCCCTTCCGACAAGGCTTAGTCTCAACTGTTTCCACACCAAACACAACATCTACAAGCCGTTCTTTACCCAGTAGTAAACGACCTTCCTCATCTTGAGCTTATCTTGTTTACGGCACCTTTTAACTCATAATCGGAAATAGTCAAATCCGCGCGTTGCAACTGTGCCATCCGCTTACCACCCAATTAGATCAGCCGATCTCTGTAACTATCCCATCTAACCCGAAACATCGTACCAAAAAGCTAAAAATAGTCGATCTCAAGGGTATCCCACCCGGAACTTACCACGAGTCATTGGCGCGGAGGTGCCTCTTTAATACCCCACAGTCGCTGTCAAATTAAACGTTTGCATTCGCTTTTTGTTTCTTTATTACATCACGATTCTACGGATACACGCTTTGAGTCTATTCAATTGAACAGCTGACGCACCGATAAGCACCTTGTATTGTTGGATTTTGAATGAGACTAGGTGAACTATAATACAGCATCGTCACTGGGAATCTGAGTCTTGGACCTGTCGGGTGCCGATCCGGTACGTACGTCAGACGAAAGGATCCAGGCCGAGCGGGCGGCCGCCTTAGGCCTGGGTCTGGGTCTCATGAAGATTGAATATGAGGGTGTGATTGATTGATTGACTGACAAGAGTCTCGTTAGTGAACGGTGACATAAGCGAGCATGCGCTCGCAGCACCACTCTTTCGTCAACATCCCCATCCCTCGCCATATCCCACCAAAGCTCGTCCTCGATTATGTCCAAACCTACGAACCCATCCTCCGCCACAACCCGGGCATGGTATCATGGTCAGAATCAACATTGAATCACGAAACAGTTCTCCACGACACCTTCTTCGACGCATCAAATCAGAGTCTTCGCTGCTACGAAGCTTATGAGATCATCAAGCTTGGACCAGGAGTTGAACGGGATGTTAGATGGCCCATCGTCTTTCAAAAAGTACCGAATGGGATTGTGTCAAGGACTGATGCACCTGCGAAAGTGATTACTTGGACGCAGTGGTATGTGAGAATGAGACAGCAGAATGAGCAGGATGTCAGTACGCCGAGTACGGCGACGCCGAGCAGTAGTGCAGATGATGAGTGGGAGTTGTACGGGATTGTCACGCTAGAGGCGCATCGGATGTTGATACCTTGGTGTACGCGCAAGACGAAATTGTATCAGGAGGCTATTGGGCAGGGAATTGTTGATGATATATGTTCAAAGTATAGCAGCGGATTAAGTATGGAGTCATAATGAAACACGAGAAATGACATTGTATTTATATATGGAACAATTTGGATGGTGCCTGTGAGCCTCTGGGCAGTTTAATAGACATAGCGGAAGTTAAGGTTCTTCCTATCAGTGATATCGGAGATCTCAAGATGATCTCCATCATCCTGGACGACGGCGCTGTTCTGCTGAAGTTTATCACGACGCTTGTTCTCGCGGATGATCGTGAAACGCAGAGCAAGCATGGTCAGTGTAGAAATGCCGAAGCAAATGGTCGTCGCCAAAAAGCCGCTCTGTAGATATGTCAGTGATGCTCGTTTAATATCTACTCGAAATGAGTTGACTTACCGAGTATTCAGGCGCTTCAGATGGAAAGAACAGGAACGGGCCGATGATATTACCAGCAGTATAAGCCATAAACATCATAGCCGAAGCAACACTCTTCTTAGTAAAGCCAGCGACATTGGAAGCGATCATGGACAAAGCGATAGGGAAACCAGCTGCAAAAGCGACAAATACCCAAAGGCCGAAGAGTTGACTTCCCTGGTTGGGACCGTAGCGGACAAGAAGTGACCCAGTCAAACTAAGATGGTTAGACAATGATGATACAAAGGAAGAATGTTGCTTACCTGATCAGACTGAGGCAGGCACCGATGATGGTTCTATACCCATCGAAGCGACTGCACAGATACGTCGATCCAAGTGCGAAGAACGCAAGGATCGCGCCCATGGGCATGTTAAGAAGATAGACTTCAAGTCTATTAAATCCGAACCCAGCCATGACAAGACTGCTGAACTGCAATCTGTTAGCCCTGTCCCCTTAATACCATGTAGATGTACTCACTGTCGTGTGTGCGCCATTGGGAATGCTAAAAGTGATTTGAAATAGCATCAGAAGCAAAACATTAGGATCAGTAACGACTTCTCGAACTTGATCCCACTTCCAGCTATTGCTCTTCATGCCGGTCTGGTTAATTCGGATTCGGTCCACGGCGTCGATACGTTGTTGCTCGGAGAGGAAGCGGGCGCTGTTGGGTGTGTCGGGGAGGAAGATAAGTAGGACGATGGCCCAGATGAGAGTGATGAGACCGAAGATGATGAAGAGCCACTGTAGTATGTCAGCAAGGTGTATAAATGACACGTTGGGGTGAGAGACTTACCCTCCAAGCAGCGAAAGGACCTCCAATTTGCGCAATACCATAAGCCAACAGACCCCCCATCATAGTAGCAATAGCATTTCCCAAAAACCAAATTCCATGTCTAAACGGCTGTTCCTCTCTCGTATACCACATGCCCGTGATAAGCGAAAAACCAGGCGAAATAGAAGCTTCAGCTACACCAAGAAAGAAACGCGCTACAAGAAGACCCGGAAAGTTCTGAACGGCTGCATGACAGCAGAGAACGATCGCCCATGCAAGACTTGAACCAGCGAGGTACTTTCCTAGAGGAAGTCGGACCATTAGAAAGGAGGCGGGATAGCTGAAGGCCAGATAACCGAAGTAAAAGGCGCTGCTGCACCAGCTGTATCGGGAGCCGACGAGGTCTAGGTCGTCGATTATGCCCATGATGGAGGCAAAGTTGAGGGATTGCTTGTCGAGGAACTGCAGGGTGTATGATACAAGGAGGAGTGGCATAAGGCTGGACTTGTTAGTTGGTTTGCTGTTAATTTGGGCGGATAGACTTACCAGAAGTCGATTCGTCGTAGGAGCTTTCGTTTAGCCATTCTATTGTCGACGCCTTCTTCTGCGACTTGCATTGAGCCTTGGAGACTCAATGTCTCGCCCATCTTGGTGTCGGGATCTTGAGTGGGAAGTTCAGGCTTGTGTTCCGTCATAGTTTGCTTTGTCTGATGAATAGAATTTTGATGAAGAGATGCTGTATCAAGAATCTGGGGAAACCAGGCTGTTAAGTAGATAGAAGCAAGGACAAGGGCGCTGATCTAGACCAGATAGACTGATCTTCTCCTCAAGCTTATCTCCACCCCCGCAAACAATATCAATAGTCCGGGGATATCGATATCAATGTTTCATCATCCAACATATCACAAGGAGTAAAAGATGTAAAATTTCAACACCCGTCTAGAAAAGCCGTTTCTTCAGCTCGGATATCTTGACGTCGTGATTGGATAGCTCGGCAAGTGTGTCGCTGGGGATGCCGATTGGTCAAGTCGGCTAATCGAGCTTCCCCAATCTTGATAGGAATTGTGGTAAACTCCGTCTGCCGGACCCGACGGATTGGGAATGCGGTCCGTGATGCGGGGAGGTTAGTTTAGTCTAGGCTTTGGAGCTGGTGGAATGGTAGTTATTGCTCGGGAGATGTGGATTGTTATGACGATGGTTGTGAACTTGTGATAGCGTCATCAGTTACGTCGCGACAGCAGTAGGTGTTGGTTATTGTGTTGTTTTGTCTGTACACCTTGAGCGACCGACTCCTCAGACAAACTCAAAATAGATGCCCATTGAGGTTTGGAAAGGTTACAAATCTGAAGATGTCTGCCAAATTGAAGGATAACAAGCGACGGATAGTTACAAGGTGGACTAAAATTGCAGTGAAGATCCAGGAACCTGGTCGAATGGAGATTACGAGTAAGCAACACGCTTTTATTATCTATTCAAACGACTCAAAGTCTATACCCAATAGGCTCAACATCCCTCTTAAACTCCTCCCTCGCCTTCTCAAGTAACTCAGGCTGCAATAACATTTCACAAGCCGTCGCAGCCAATCCCTTTCCACAATCCAATGCTCTAATAAGCGCTTCCTTTGTACCTGCTGCTTCAGCGAATTTGGGAGTGTGAGGTTGGATCAGAGGGTCTTCGGTTCCGATGGAGAACATGGGATGGATTCCTGGGAGACAGTATGTTACGTTGCCTATACGAATTGTTAGATATGATGGGAGAGGAGGTGGGGAGTGGTAGGAACGTACCCATGTCTGTTGATGCACCCATTGGCGGTTGATTTGCATCATCGATGAAATCTCGACCGAAAGACTTCATGTGTTTTGTAAATTCGGATGTCATGCATGTATTCGGACGAAGTTCCATGTAATCCTGGTCGCTGCACATCGTTAGCCCAGTTACTTCCCAACTTCAATCACTTGACTTACCCTTCGCATGTACACTTGACCTTGCACCCCGTCGCAATAGCACTAGCCTCAAAACAAGCCTCAGCCTTCTTCGACAAACTCTTAACCTCATCAACCCCCGCAGCGCGGATATAGTACTCTAAATCAGTAGAATCCGGAATAATATTCGGCTCCGCGCCACCATTTCGAATGACACCGTGTATTCTCTCGGTAGGTTGGATCTGCTGTCGCAGGAGAGAAATGTTGACGTAGGAAGATACCACAGCATCAAGAGCATTCTTTCCATGCCAGGGTGTGTTTCCTGCATGTGCACTCTCACCTGTGAACGACACTTTCATCTGCCGTCTTGCACTTGTCTTGGCAGCTGATACACCATCAATATTATCTGAACTTGGCGGCGAAAGACGGCCTGTGGGATGGGCCATCAGACAAGCGTCAACACCCTCGTAAGCACCAGCCTTCATAAGATGAACCTTTCCACCACCACCTTCTTCAGCAGGTGTTCCAAGAAGGCGCACCCGTCCTTGTATTTTACTCTCGCGTATTAACTCGGCCGTGGCGATGAATGCAGCGATTGAACTCGTCGCAATGAGGTTATGACCACAAGCGTGGCCTAAACCTGGAAGAGCATCATATTCCGCGTTAAAGACGATGAGTTTTCCGCCTTTGCCGTATTCGACTTCGAAGGAGGTTTGTATGCCGTATGCGCTGCGTTTAACGTTGTAACCGAGTTTTTGCATGAGATCGCAGATGTTGTCGTGGGCTTTGAACTCTTTGTAGTTGTATTCTGGGGTTTCATGAATCTGTCACATGTTAGCTGGCATGTGAAGAGGGATGGTAATGTTGGTACCTTTTTGCAGATCTCAGCTAAGTCACGCTCATGATGCGCAACAGACTGTGAGATTGTCTCATAAAGCTTCTCTGTAGAAAAAGACATGATGATGTAGTTGATGATGAGTACCGGCCGTAGTCAATTCTGGGAATAACAAAGGACTTGGCTTTTCTTATATGAGCTCCGAGCTTCCTTAGCTTCCCTTGTCCTCGGTTCTCCTCTTCCCGAGAATCCGCTTTTTAGCTTCTCTTCTGGGTCCTTTTCTTCTGACTACGTCCTCCATGACACAATTCCCCGACCGAGCACCTCCATTTCATGACAAGCCAATCTCCGCCTAAATGTTCATCCTATGTAGGAAACTCCGGTTCAAAGTCTGCATCTGATTTTCTTCTTTTGGCTAGAATTCTCGCAAGGGAGGGCGAAGAGGGGGTCTGTGCAGAATAGCCGAGCGAACCAATTAGAATTCGGGGGTCTGAGGTTTGCGGCTGAGATATCGCTGAGAATTACTGAGTCGAGAAACAAGTTTCAGAGAGGCTTACAGGCTGTCATTTTCCGAAGGACATAACCAAGTGCAGTAACTGAATCGCTGACATCAACTGCCGGTGGTTAATTATCCTTGAAAAGGAAGTTTTCTTACCCACGCTTTGTTCTCTTTCTTCAGGTACCAGAAAACCTGTCATGGGGAACTAAGCTCTCCCAGTACTAACCCCAAACTTAATGCATCGGGTATCTTTCCGGTAATTGTATCCCCACGTCTGTTCTCTCTTGGAGAAACCAGGGCCACCCGAGAAATCAAGTCAAAGCCCATAATTTCTTTTTCTTTTCCACATTACCACGGGCTAGACTCCCCAAAAACGCCCGTCAGAGAAATTAATAGCTTACCATCATCCCCCTCTTACATTACGACTCAATGATATAATCCTTGAGTCAGGCGCATATCACCCCGTGTTTCTCACGAGTCGGAGCCAGGCATGAGCTCAAGCTCCCCTGTCGCCGATCGGCGAAAAGCGAGGTCCAAGAACGGTACGTTCGGGATATCTATTTCCGAGACATTACTCTGCTAAATTTCGGGGACAGGATGTTTGACGTGTCGCATTCGCAAGGTCAAGTGTGATGAGCGAAGACCGGTTTGTAAACGATGCGAGAATAGTCCTAATAAGTGTGAATGGCTTGAGCCGGGACAGCCGTTGAGTGCGAGGGGACAGAAGGGCATTCCGAGCCCCGTTGGGTATGGAAGTCCACGACTTCTTGCGTCGAGTGAATCGCCGCGTACAGAAACTGGCTCTGCGAGTCCGGTTGACTTTATCTCGCCGGGGAGTAGTCTTGGATCACCACGACCTTCACTATCAACAGCTCATATCGCATTAGCCAACTCACTTCATCTAACTCCAGAGGACAAAGCGGCGTTTGCATACATTCCCCAATCGATAATGGTCTTGAGTTACGGAAAGCTCTGGCCATGGAGTAACTTCTCCTACATCTACACTCACATCGCAAGCCAATATCCCGGCGTAATGAGAAGTTTCATCGCAATCGCCAACATGGAACTTCGCGCAAAAGACTTGCTCATCGCACAAGACGCTATCGATCCTGCCGGAGCGTTGGAAAGAGCGAGTCGACTCGGCTCTGCTGCGACGGTGCATTATTCACAGGCTTTGCAAGACTTGTCATCTTTATTGAGCCATATTTGTTCAACGGCGGAGCAGAGCTGCGATGTTGATGCGCTGTTCACTATGTGGTTTCTCATACTGAGGTATGAAGCTTATGATTCGGAAACTACTGGCGCATCGCTTTTGCATTTGGAGGGAATCAGATCTTTCTTGAGACCTTATTTACAAGGCGAAGGGAAGAAACTACCTTGTGTCGCGCAAGGAATGCTTTTATACACGTTGTAAGTCAACCAAATCTCTGCGTTAACAATACTGATGACGTAGATATCTTGATGCAGATTCGGCAACAGGCAACACAAGCAGCGGTCAATTCTGCCTCGACTTTCTATCCCGCGACGCCCACGACTACATCTCGCACGAACATCTCTTTCTCAGCGTCCGATCAGCCCTTCCTAAAATCTGGGGCGAGCAATACCCCGTATCTGAACTCGTTGATGATCTGGAAAATTACCGCCCGTTACGTCTGTATCATTTATGTCAAGGAGCCAAGCTGGAGCTTCTGAGATTAGCGAGATCGACGACGCGTGAAGAAGGGAGTTTAAAGAAGCTATGGGGGAATGTTGAGAGCTTTGGTGATGTGAGTAGCGCGTGATATGAGGTAGGGGATAGAGCTGACAAGTACAGGAATTCGCGGATATTTTACTCCTTGCAAAGAAAGTTCCCAACTCAAGCGGCAAACGCTTAATGTGGACAGTGTACTCCGCAGCTCTCGACTTCCACGCCTTGCAAATCCTGTGCTCCAGCCTAGACACGCATCACGAAACATCCTTCGATCCTTCGTTGTCATTAACCTACATTTTCACCGTCGCGACAAAAGCTCTGGGCGAAGATCCACGCCAAATATATCGCTTCATGTGGTCTCTTTCCGTAGCGCTGGGAAAGTCGACGGGTCATAGTTGGCTATCTACGCAACTTGCTAGAGCGAGGGTTTTGCTACCGCGGTTTGGTGTGCCGGGGTTAGTTTTGGAACATTGTAGTGGGTTGCAGATTGGCAATGAGGGATGATAAGATATGTGTGGCTAAAAGTATTGTTTGAGGGATTCGTTTAGATAGAGGGATAACAGGCCTTGGTAAAAGTGTATTTATGTACTATAGACTATAGACTTATTCGATCTTGAAGGATTCCTTCAGTGGGAGATCACGGCTGCTTGCGCCGACAAGGATTGTGTAGTTGCCGGATTGGAGAACCCAATCTTGCTTAACCACATCCCAGACGCTGAGATCTCGTCTTGTAATCTCAAAGGGAACCTCGACAGAGTCGCCCTTATCAAGCTTCACCTTCTCGAAACCTCGGAGTTGCTTAGGTGGACTGTTGGGAATAGCAACATAAAGCTGCACAACCTCTTCACCACTTCTCTCACCAACGTTAGACACCGTTGCTTGAGCAGTAGCATAAGTATCCCAAAGGTCAGCCTCGGCTTCAGCAGTCTGCTCCATCTTGACAGAAAGAAAAGAATACTCAAACTGAGTATAACTCAACCCATACCCAAACTCAAACCTCGGCTCAACACCCCTCTCATCAAAAGATCGGTAATCAAGATAAACACCCTCCTCAAAATCACACTGCGGATCCGTCCCACCCTCCTCCACACCACAAGGTTCATACACATTATAATCGCTCTCGTTCTTCGCAATAGTATACGGCAACTTTCCCGAAAAGTCCGCTTCGCCATATAAAAGCTTGACGAGGGCCTCACCGCTATCTTGGCCGGGGAGATGTGCGATGATAGTTGCTGTGATGTTGGGATGTTCGATCCATTGGTCGACCAGGCGAATTCCGGCGGCGTGGATGGCGACGATGGTGTTGCTGCACTGGCGTGCTACGTTGAGGATTAGGGCGTCGCTGAAGTCGTCGTGGAGACCGTCGCGGTCCCAGCCTTCTGTTGCCATAGCGTTGATGAAGACTAGACAGACGTCGCTTGCGCCGTTGATGGAGGGGTTCGGGGAGGTGAGATCCCAGTTTACCCAGCTGCCGTCTTTGGCAGCTCTTTGCTGAATAGCACTTAAAGGCTGGATAATATCAGAACATAATCCAACAACCGGGTAGAGATACTCACATCGCTGATGTAGGGAGGTGAGTTAGCAGCAGCCCTTCCACCAGAAACAATAGTTCCTCCCCTAGCAGCTTGATCAAAATGATGTTCATCACCAAGAACCGCCTGACCCATCTCTTGCGAAGAAGTATATCCCAGCTCGAATAGCTTATCAGTGTTCTTGGTCGGTGCAACAGTTGCGTCATAGCCAAAGACGGAGATCATCTTGGGGTTTTTCTTGAAAGGGAGGGTTTTGTTTTCGTTTTTGACGAGAACGTGGCCTGCAATGGCGCCTTCGAGGAGGATGGGTCGTGATTCAGGAATGCGAGCTTCGATTTGTTCGTGGGGAAGGGAGAGGTTCTTCATGCCAATTCCTGGAGTTGGGAAGTCGTTGTCTTGACCAACGAGATACCAAGCAGCAAGGATTCTAAAGGTCGTCAGTTTGCTGGACAGAATGAGTGGGTGAGAGAGTCAAACCTAGTGGCCATATCAGTAACCCTCTCCTCCTTAACACTCCCATTCCCAACAGCCATCGTCAAATTCTCACCCCAGTTTCCCCCCATGGGCATAACCATATCAAGACCCGCACTAGCACTGTCCAGATTATGCACCGCATTCCAATCCAGCAGCACAAACCCGTCAAATTCAAGCTCAGACTTTAGAATGCCGTTCATCAAGTGACTGTTCTCGCAAGCATATGTTCCGTTGACGCGGTTGTATGCGCACATGACTGATGCAACGCCTGCTTTGACGGAGTCTACGAAGGGCCAGAGATAGTACTCGTGGAGGGTCTTGTCGTCGATGTTGGATGATACTGCTTCGATACCGTGGTAGGGACGACGGTATGTTTCTTGTTCATTTGCGATGAAGTGCTGGAAAGTCAGTAGGATTCTTTTGAGAAGGGGAGTTACCTACTTTGACGTTCGCGATGACTCCAGCTTCTTGGTGTCCAACAATCGACTCAGCACTCAACTTTCCAGTCAAATAAGGATCAACCGAAAAGCCCTCCCAATTCCGTCCTCCCAGCGGCGTTCGTCCCAAAGGTCCAACATTCGGCCCGAGCAGCACATTAACACCTTTGGCCTTAAACTCCTTCCCCATATAATAACCTCTTTGGTAGGTCAAATTCTTATCCCAAGATGCACCAACATGCAGCGCAGAAGGATAAGAGTTGACAAAATCTGTCGCTCTGACTCCATTGCCTGCATCCATAAGACATAAGCCCGGCCATCCTAGACGCGGTATCGTGCCTGTGTTTCCGGCGCAGGTGTTGTCTGCTGTGAAACCGCGTGTCACATTGGCCTTCTCTTCAAGGGTCAATTGGGCGACGAAAGCTTCGGCTTTGGTGTAGGCGGATTTCCAGATTCCTCTGCCTTGGCCTTGGGCTGTTTTGGGTGATTAGCTTCAGGGGTCCTGTGTTCTGGTGGAGATGGGCTTACGCGATGGGTGTTCATCTTGGTGAGACTCAGCTGGGCGCGATAAGACGCCTGTGGCTTGCAGCGCAAGGCACAGAAGTTGAGAAGGCCACATCTTCAATGTGTTTGCTCAAATGAATTGGGTCAAATCTCATGACGCGACAGTGAGTTGTCGATGCTCTGTGCACTTATTTATCACAGCTGTCTCACCACCAGCCGAAGATTAACCATGGCGCAACGTCACAGACAGGGATTGCGGAAGCTCCGTCATTTTTAACAGGTCTTTATCCTGGTCGTTGAACTCACCGCCCAGTAAACTGGCGAATCGGGGGACGTTCCGAAGATACAGGGTACCATCTCACGAGGTGATCTTCGTGGAGGAATGAGCTTCCCCGCAACATCTCACGATTGAAGACAACGTTTTGCAGAGGATCAGGTTGTTGGAGATCGTATTGGGAAGGTTTTGAGGCATTGCGGCTTTTTCTAGAGGCGTAATGGAACTGCTGTCGGGAAGTCGGCATTTGCTTCCGAAAACACCAAGGTCACTATGGTCAACGCGACGGATGCCTTCATCTTCCGCTCCTGGTTTATCAAATACCATGAATTTCCTATGTCGCAAATGAAGCACAATCGTCCATCAAATATTGCTCTATCCAGAAGGCACTCTTGTCTGACGGAATGATGTACCTTTCGGTGCCAACTTAGCGTCATGATGGACATTGTCGCAATCAGCCCAATGCATCCTATGCTGTTACCGAAATAGATTTGTTGATGTTTGTTTGTAATTGACACAGAGCACTTCGCGATAAAAAACCGATGAACTCTCGGTCGCCGCTCGATCATCGATATTGTTCATCCCGAGCCGCGACTTGCTGACATTCAGCGTGTCTTTCACAAATGCGGGGAGCTCGAGTTACACAATATTGAATTCTGCCGCTTGGCTTTGGCTGGAGTGTATGCTCCGTCAATGTGTAAGATGTCTAGACCTCCACGAGAGATACTCGGCTTCGCTCGCCTCGCTTTCATCTGGTCGTTGTGCTGCTTTGAATAGTCACTGTTCATGACATCACAGTTTCTACAACGATTGTACGTGGCAGTCTCGAAGACACAGAAATTACAATTCGGCTCAGACTCGATCACCGAGCTTGTGTTGTAGCGAGCTGCGAGCCGGCCAGAACAGCGTTGCATTCCATCCCATTTCGCACGACGTGGGGGTCAAGGTTACAGAGGCATGTTCAATTCCAGTGAGAAGAGGACCTACGACTGGATGAAAGGTGGTGCCAGCTTTACCCGACGTATCATGTTCAGGACTGCGGCTCTGTCCGCCTTACCATCATGAACACACGTCGCTTTTGTCAATTATTCGTCAGAATCGCAAGGCGGACGATGCGACCGGTGGCTTGCCCGCATCGCGAAGCCTTTCAACCCGTGTCGAAATCTTGTTTGGTCAATGGTGTCTCGTGATAAACATCGGTTATTTTGAGGCCTTCCATGATGCGAACCATTGGACGCCATTCTGTGGGATGAAGCAGGCTCTGCTGACCACCTTTGTCAAAAGGCAGCCTTCAACGTCGTTATGATGAAAATTCGATGGCACAGGCTCTTATGAATATCTTTGCAGAATATTTGAATAAGGTCTGTTATATAAGGAATGCGAGATCACAAATGGAGCTAGCCAGGAGACCACATGTAGGCAGGCCAAAACCGCAATGGCGCAACGCACACAGTCAACTTCCCTCGCCAGCCATGCTTATCGCAGAGGCAGACCTGGGAGGATCTCTCCCCAGAGCCGTCACCCCTCCACTGCCTCATCAGTCTCTTCTCAAGAGTCAGATAGTCCGTCGAGATTCCGCACACCCCTAGGCACTCCAACTACAGCAGCAACTAGATTGCCAACCCCCACTTTTGAATCCGGAGAGGATCGAGACCACAAAGCCTTCCCAGGTTACATACTTTTTCACAATACTGGCAGGAGTGTACCATCTAGTGATGGGGAGCCAGGACCAAGTAAAGAAAGAACAACTCTAAGAGATAAGGGCAAGGAACCTGAAGTCTATGAAGATTATCGATCTCCTGAGAGCATCGCAACACGCCTCAGTCGAATGGAAAACAAACTAGACTTGCTTTTACCGTTGCCCAACGAAATATCAAGCCGCGAGAAACAACCTTCCTGCGACGAAACACTGAGAACGGCTACGGAAGAACAGCTACAGTCGTCTCAAATCTACCGGGATCTCAAGGCCGAAAACAGGAGTCGGAAAGAAGAAACAGAAGCATTTCGGACGCAGTTGGCCGACAGCCAACAGGCTCAAGACCTGGTGCAGAGATCTATACAAGACCTCGAAGCTGCCAAAGAACGCTCAGAGAACGAAGCAAGAGAATGTATGGCTCAAGCCATGAACGAATATGAGACTCTGAGAGATGGGTATCAATGGGCGAAAGAGAATTGGAATAGGACCGCTGATGAGAGCGACGAGGCTTGGGATAAAGCGAAGGAGTATGAGAGAGAAAATGATACGCTGAAGCAGAAGATTTCCGCTCTCGAAGATGCCAACAAAGAGCTAGCCGGGAGGATCAAAGCTTATGATCTTGAATACATCAGAAGGAAGGAGTCGCAGAAAGATGGCGAGTCACAGACTGAGCCAGACACCGAACCAACCAACATGGAGTCTCGGGGAACCGAGACTAGCTTCATTGGCTGGGATCCTAATGCAGATGGAGAAATGGAAATTGACGCAGAAGGCGAATTAGAGCCAACAGAGATTCAGGATGGCGAACAGGTGGAGCAAGACAATCGACGAGACGATCAACAGCATGGATTACAAGACGCGCTACAGCACGACCAACATGAGGTGCCACAAGACATATCAGAGGGCCAAGAGGAACAACGGGAGGCCCAACAAGAAGATCCACAGCAAGAGATGATCGAAGGGAAACTAGAATCTGAACCCCATATCCAACAAACAGGTGAACAAGAAGAGCCACTGAAACAGTTATGCGATTGTCAGGACGAAGCTCAGCAGGATGGAACGACAAGCGATTCACCGGCGGACCGCAAGGAAAGCGAGGAAGACATTTCGCATAAAGAGATGTTAGCACGTGGTGAAAGACAACTGGAAAGGCTCATGAGTACTACACAGGAACCTGTTGTCGGTAGGCATACAGAGGCGGATAACATGGAACAGCAGGAAATGATTGAAACATGTGTCGGAAACGATCAACCCATGTGCGAAGCACCAGCGGAACACGGCCCACCGGAGATCCAAGAGGTTCCTCTAGTTGGTATTACTCGTGAGCCAACCACTGCAGGACCAGTTGATGAGCCAGAACCAGCTCCTGTTTCATCTACAGAATGGCCACAGAACAGAGACCATCACAGCCATGCGAGACAAAGACACAGACGTGGGGAAGCAGGAGATCGCCGCAGACATAGAAATCATCACAGAGACAGAGACGATGAAAGACATCACCGTCGACACAGTCACCATAACGACAGACCAAGAAACAGACATCGTCGGAGTCGAAGAAGTAGGCAAGACACAACGGTTATAGGATGGATAAGGTTGCAAGACATCGCGCAAACCTATTTCGGCATTAAGCTCCCATTCCCAAGGCTAAGTCTCAGTATTCGGTCGTAGGATTGCTTGGTAGGTTTTTCTTTCATGGTTTTCACAGGCGTTCTCAAGTTTCACAAAGCACTAAATTGCCAGGAATCTTTTACTACACCTTCAATTGCGGATTAAAGACAGTCCTTTCCGGTAACAATACCCATGCACTTACAGTCCTTATATCCTTTCCCTCCGCCCTGTTCTTTCCCATAATATCTATCACAGTTTGGAAACTCCTGATAGTAATTCTTAAATTTAATCACATTATCCCATATTCTCAATTTCGTTCATTCATGAGACTTTGTGGGATTATTCTGACGTAGGGATTACAAGTAACCTTCCACGTCACCCTATCAAGTGAAGTTCTCGTTGCTGCTGGCGAAGTCAGCTTACCTCAGACGGTGACAACCCATGTCGCAGATCACCAAAAGAGTAACAAGATTCACTCCAGATGCACGATCTAAGACGTGACCTATTTTGTCAGTAATATTACCAGCAATGTCTTCTCTGTTCCCGTGAACCTGAGAGCTCCGTCACTGTTCGAAGACACATGCCAATTTGATCACAGGTAGCGGCTGTTGTCAAGGAACTCGGAAGTTGATGGTAAAACAAGAAAATTCCGCTGACTGATAGCTGCTCAAGGTAACAATCTTCATATGAAGGTTGAAGCTTCTTTTAACAACAAGTTTCGATTTGATGAGTTGTTACGGCAATACCATGCGCTCTGCTATCATGGCAAGCTGACGGGCGTTCATGTCACCGCTTACTACCCCGCCACTAAGAAGAAAACGGTTTAACTTTAGCGTCAGACCAATGGGATACATAGGGCTTCCGTGTTATTAATGCGAAAGTGCAGTGTGGCTTGCCCATTGTCCTGATATAAAGAACGGCGGCTATCTCATCTCAAGCTTACGCAAACAAACATCTTCCCTTCAACCAGTGATCATGTTATCTCTCCTCGTCAATTCGTATGAGCAAGCATCTCAAACCTTTCCCATAACGCTCATCCTCTCTATCATTACCACTCTCTACCTCCTCCGTCGCGCCCTCCTCCCAAAGCCAATCCCCGGCATCCCTTACAACAAAAATGCCACCAACTCCATTTTCGGCGACCTCCCCGAATTCCGACGCGCCAAAAACCGCCATACATGGTGGGCTCTCCAAGCCGTAAAGCATCAATACCCTCTCGTCCAAATCTTTATGAAACCATTCGGTCTTCCCTGGGTGTTTGTAGCAGATCATTTCGAAGCATCAGATATCTGCATGCGCCGCCTCAAGGAATTTGATCGTGGGGAAATGACACGACAACAATTTGATGCACTTACGCCGGGTCATCAGATTTCGCTCAAGACGAGTGATCCCAAGTTTAAGAAAAATAGGGAGTTGGTTAGGGATTTGATGTCGACGAGTTTTCTGCAACAGACTGCTGCGCCACAGATTCATCATAAGTTTGAGAAGTTGATGGAGCTTTGGCATCGTAAGACGCAACTTTCTGGCGGACGACCGTTTGATATCGCTCATGATATACAAGAGGCGATATTTGATATCATTCTTGGAGCTTCTTTTGGCGTTGACTCTGGAGCAGGTCAGATCGGTAAGGAACTTGACGAACTCAAGGCCAAGACTACGACCGGTGGAAAAAACGACCCGTTCGAGTTCGAGCCTGTGGCACTATACGATGAAGACCTCAGCTGCATGGGTACTCTAATCGAGAGCTTCAACATTTGCATCAGGTTTCCGTGGCCCATCGTGGCGCATTTCATTTATCGCAACCTTTCAATCAAGATGAGAAAGGCGACTGCGATGCGCGTCCAGCTTCAGGAGCGTGAGATTGCTAAGAGTATTGAGAGGAAAGAGAAGGGTCATGCACAGCGCTGTGCTTTGGATAGTATGATGGAGCGCGAGGATGCCATTGCCCAAAAGGAAGGGCGTAAACCTAACTATCGAAGCCAATCTATTATCAGCGAGGTATGTTGGATATGTTCGTGATGATCATGAGCTAATGATTTGTAGCTTCTTGGCTATCTAGTCGCAGGACATGAGACGACCTCAGCGGTTATAAAATGGGGAATGAAGTACCTAACAAAAGATCAACGTGTCCAGTCACGCCTTCGCGAGGCCCTCCGTGAAGCACACCCCGAAGCCATCGCACAAAAGCGTATTCCAACCATGGACGAGATTCTCAAAGCTCACGTTCCCTACCTCGACGCCGTCATCGAAGAAACCCTCCGAAACGCACGCGTCGCCCCCGTAACTCTCCGCGAAGCCGTAACCGACACCCAAATTCTCGGCCATCACATCCCTAAAGGCACGACCATCGCCTTCCTAGGTAACGGCCCAGGCGTAATGATGCCCAGCATCCCTCTCGACCCCTCCAAGCGATCCGAAGCTTCACGTGCACATATGGACAGGATCCATACCTTCGGAGAAGAGAATATTGGACAATATGTTCCTGAACGATGGCTCTCGACAGATGAAGAAGAGAAGACGGTATTTGATGCTAGCCAAGGTCCTCAGCAGGCTTTTGGCCTGGGACCGAGAGCTTGTTTTGGTAAGAAGTTGGTGTTTATGGAGCTGAAAGCGTTTTTTACGTTTGTCTTTTGGAATTTTAGGTTAGAGAGTGTTAAGGATGAGTTGGCTACTGATGAGGAGATGCTTGCATTGACGAGGGCGCCGAAGAATGTTTATGTCAAGTTGACCAAGGTGGAATGCTGTGGATAGTTTGGGATGAGTGGTGGCTATGAATGTTACCCGATCTTCTTTCTCCGCGATGCAATAAAGGGCTATTATCGTCGTATTGCTCCATGTAAATAAGAGATATACTAAAACCCAATCGCTATCCATATCCAATAAAACCTGCAATCTATTCTTGTTCTAGTTGCACTGATTGGCGCCTGAACGAAGTAAGCTCTAAGCCGATCTGGACATACTATGCGATTGCTGGATCAGAGTGGTGATTAATGGACAGGGTTATCCAAGCGGCACAGCAAATTTCATGCAGGTTAACCGTTTTCCTCTCGGCTTCCCCAGAGGCTGATAGCTCTGTCGTAGTCTAGACTCATCCTTTGTGATCTAAATCCGTAAGTCTAATCCGGATCTGTGGTTTCAGCTTTGTTGATGCTCTGTAGGATCTTTGGGTTACATTGTATCATCGTAGATGCGCGAATCAGCTCGTCACTGTAGACGCAGGTTGTCACAGGCCCATATCGAAATGCTGTCAATTCGCTGTGCACGTAAGTATCCTTACTCCAGATTGTTGTCTACACATGAGGCTATTCGCACATCATATTCGTTGTCCAGGCTAACAGCAGACTATCGATTTTCGACGAGGTGCTAACTCCGTAGGGCTGAGGTGTGGCACAGCCTCTAGTTCACTATTGGGCCAGTTGACTATTACAGTCAGCCCTAAATGGTATCTCCATGGGGTCAACGTTACAGTAATGACATGCCCGACGGGGTAGACTTACTGCCCATATCCTATGGAGGTTATATCGAGATGACAGACCGTTTCGACGGATCCGTTCTCTATATAAAGTTGCCTATCTCATCACATTGTGAAAATCTTTACATCTCCATCAGTCTCTCTTTAGACTCGCCAAGATGAAGTTCCAATTGATCCTAGTTGCTCTCTTTGGAGTGGCTTCCGCCCAGAAGGCAGCCGTCACTAATCAGCTCTGCAGCACCTCACTCGGTCTCAAGTCCGTCAGAAACGTCAAGACCTCTACCAAGACAGTCAACATCAACTTGACTGCCTACAAAAAGGTTTGCCCTACGATTGTCAAAACCATCACGCCCAAGCCCAAGACTACTTACTACCCGAACCAATACCGTTACTTCGACAGTCATCTCAACACTTCCCAAGGGGACTGACACTGTCACCGTTACCAGTACTGGTAGGTTCAGTGTTCTGGCTTCATGTTTGCATTTACTAATGCCTTCTAGATACATCCACAAGCACGGTATCGGAGTCAGCGACAATCACAAACACAGCCTTCTCTACCGTCTTCGTCACCGAGACACCTACCTCGACCATCCCTACGTCCGCGGGCTTCGTGCCCGTTGCCTCCGATGTGACATACGTTCCAAAGCGCGATATGACTGGTCGTTTTGCTGTAGAGAAGCGTGGCAAATTTCCGCAGCAAATCACCTGTGGCAAGGGCAAGCCGCCCAGCTACCATCCTGCTGTCTACCCTCAGTCTGTGACTTGTCGCAAAGTCATCAAGACCATTACTACCAAGACTGTCACTCTCAATTACTGTATACGCAAACATATAAGAACCACCTATCTTCCACGCAAGACTTCTACTAGATATGCTACTATTACTACGACTACTACACGTGTTGTGGGCCAGCCTGCTGAGACTATTACGGTTTCTGCGACGGAGACTGCAACTGAGACCACGACCACCACCTCAACGCGGACAGATAGCACTACCCTCACTGGTATGTCATAGTTCTCTCCATGCATAACCAGTGTCTCATGCATTTCTTAGAAACCCAAACCTCGGTCGCTCCCACCGCCACAGTCTATGCTGCCTGCGCAAGCAATAACATCATTGGGGCAGCGAATGGCAACCGCGGTATCAACGCTATCATCGTGAATGATCAGGGTTCAAACAACCAAGTGATCAATGTAGGTGCCAGAAGTGCTTACGATTGCTGCGTGGCTTGCCAAACAACTACAAATTGCATCGGAGCCGTCTCATCCAGTAGCTGCATCCTTATCATCGCGCCAACTTGTAGCCCCGGATCAACGTTTTCGACTGGTTATCAGACTAACCCATCTCGCGATCCTGGTAGTGGCTTCATTGTCAGTAACGGTTTTTGTGGCCGTATTCCCAATGCGGGTGTATGATTTTAGTTGATACTGTATGGCATGGTATCATGAGACGAAACTCAAGCGACACGTGCCTGCCAAAGACTGCCGCTTTGGGGCGTTTTGTCAGCCCCTCAGCCTGTTAAAAGCAAAAAGGATTAGGATCCTAGGGACTGTTGGGGCTTATATTTCAACACAGCCTGCCCTTAGCCCACCCTTAGCTAGCACTGGCTCTACTTACCCCCTGTTCTTATCTCTAGGACTATAAACTAATTCTAGCTAATAGAAACTAACATGACCTAAAGTATATTATTTACTTTAAGCTTTTAAGTCTCTTATGGCCTTTATATTAATATAGCCTCTGTAATATGTCCTGAATAAATAAAGATAACTAATCGTGTAGCTTCTGCGTAATAGAAAATCTAATTGTCCCTAGCTTGAGCAACGCGCATCTTGTCCCCTGAATCAACATAATCTGTTTTAACGTCTGTTCACTTTCACAAAATAGTAAGCACTTCTGTCTGGCCTTCGCCGAACCATATAGCCATATCTTTCAGATACTTTCCACGATAGTCGTTGTAAAACGTTAAAAGCCCAACTCTTCGAAAATGATTCTTGGTTCCGAATATCGGCGTGATGAGAAGTCCGAAGCCATACCAGCCTCCAGTAAACCCAACCGCTAAAGCATACAGTTCAGGAAAGGCGCCTCCTGGGTCCATGCTTTCGGAGGGTCTATTTATGTCAGTCGTGATATGTGAGAGTAATTCTGAAATAGCATCGGGAAAGAATTTGACTGGTGTTTGGAAGATTCCTTGCGATGATAGCTTCCAGGCGTACATAATCTTCGGATCAGGCGTCTGGGTCACGGCAGCTTTGCACAGCTTACCACGAACCTCCAAATAGCCCGCTTTAACGCGACCGTATGGATCAGCGTCGGCTGATGAGTCGACCAAAGTCGTCGAGCATGAAATAAACTCAAGAGTGGATACTCCCCCGAATCTCTTGAACTGAAAATCTTCAAAGTCGACTCCGTAGTTGGCGGAGGCCCAGGACCAGCTAGGTGCCACGTAGCCCTGCCAAGCAACGATAGCCGATGATTTATCGTTGGTCTCATCGACCATATGAGCGACTATCGGACCTTCGGTGTTTTCTGTTCTGTTCGAGACACGCCATAAAAGTGCCTCGGGAAGGTTGTTCTTCCAGATTCCAGCTAGATAAACTTCTCCAGGGGGTGGTTTGCATGCATGGATTATGCCTGAGATAGCTGGGAGGCGATCACTGCTAAAAGTCAAAGCACGCTGGGAATACTCCCGGACGAAAGAAAACCACCATCGTGACTTCTTCCACGTACAAAAGGGTTGAATGGATTTGAAATGAGAGAAGTCTTCCGAGTTGCCATGAGTGCACTCATCCTGGGTGAGAAAACTGCATTCGAAATACATTTGGTAAGACCCAAAGTAAAGAATACGCGAAGGAAGCATTCTCTCTTGGACTACCCATCCGCGATTTATGAGAACCGATTCGGGTTCCTTTCCAAGAACTTGTGATTGATCGTGAAGGAAACCAAGATCCCTAACACGCGCTAAACGCTCATTCAGATCTATGGGGGCCTCCTTGATACGGTGAAACCCGGGATACCAAATTTTAATCGTGTTGGTAGGGTTACCCTGAAAATCGCGGTACTGAAGTGCGCAGGGCTGATAGTCAGGGTTATCGTGCAACGGGCGTTTATGTAAAAACCCCACGGATGAGTCTTTAGCTCCAGGTACAGCAATAGTAAGAGTAGCGCCTTGAAACACAGAGGACATCCGGGGGCATTCGGTTTCCCAGTCCCTGTTATCGTCTTGTACGATACAAAGCGAGTCTATCCATAAGTATTGGTATCCTAGTTGGTTCGTGGCAATAACAGCATCCCGGAAGGTAGCTGGTAGATTTCCGACGGGTATTCCACGCATATGCTCTTTAAGGTTGGATCTTTGTGTTAACGCTGACTTGAAATCACCCCATCTGTGGGAGAGTGTAACATATTTGTATCTTTGTGACGGATGTGTGAGCACAAGTTTGATGCTCGTAGTGTTGTCAATAATTTGTAGGAGACGCGTCGGGTTGCGAGCAGGAACTGCTTTGCAACTCGGATGGTGATTTTGACAGTTTGTGACCCATTTTTTAGCAAGGCTAAAATCGGCTGTAGCATCGCACTGTCTTCGTCGTGGCAGCTCTCGATGAGAATCAAATGGGGGCTGGTCTGTACAATAGGTTAGCACTAAGGCGACACTCAAGAGATGATAGGGGTTTCTTTCCTGCTTTTACTGCAACAGCAAACTCTGCCGTTCGAACCAATGGGTAGGATAGCGGGGTAGCATGTTTCATAATTATGTCAAGACGATAAGGGCCACGAAAACCCCCAGGCTTGAATACAATGTGCAATTGTGGCCGGCTGGGCTCTAGTTGATCGATGAGGGATTCGATTGCTCGCAGTGACTTGCCCTCGTCTTGCTTTTCGCGTAGCGCATAGCAAGTATACACATAGCCATTGTATAGAAGTTTGCATAGTTGGCAGCCATTCTGCATGGAACCTTTGAGAGCTGGCAGTGACCCGTGATGAACATACATTTTAAAGTCATTGTCGTTAGTCTTTAAGAAATTTTCAGGACGGACAAAATTTTGCTCGAAGTCCAGACAGACGCTGCATAAGGTTGATACCGCATTGCGAGGCAATCGACTCAGCACGGGACCGTACACAGGGCCGTTGATTTCGCCTCGATAGATTACCCCAGAGATTCCAGATTCGAATAAGTCCAAAGGGGATTTGATGGATAATGTTGTAGTCATCGTTGCATCTGAAAAGCAATATACGACTTATCCCCTACTTTGACCACGGAGATACTTTTAATAATGTTTTATGTTCGCAATTCTAGGAATTCCAAAAGTTCATACCTAATGATGTGCGGGTTGGCAGTCTTTAAAGCTGTCTTGGTGGCGTAGCAAGGCGGACATCCGTGCCTTGCTGAGTGCCTTGGCGGCAAGGAGGGACATTTGTTTCGTCCAAGCGAGGCACTGGTTTTTACAACGGCCAACAGTAAATTGCACGGAAATTGTGAAACATATGATTCAGTAATTGAATTAACTGTCTATATTAAATACAACAGCCTGCCATATGTCTTAAAGGGTGTTATTAAACTGCAGGCAGGGCATTTTAACTAAAGAGTTAAGCAGTAGTAGCCTTGAATACAGAGGTCTCTCATGATATGGATTCATCCAGACTAGATGCCTCGACATAGGAAAGTCCAACCGGGCCCAAAACAGGGATGCGGTCCTAGATGTGATCCGCCGCGGGGACTCTGACCGGGGCAGTCTATGCGATCCCGAAAATGGGCCTGCTCAGTCACGTCAGCCCAAGCTCAGCCCGTCTCAGCCTGGACTCGGGGTCCCTCAGCCCAACCTCAGCACCAACTCAGCTTAAAGCGGCAGGACCTCAGCTCTAGAAACGGAAACGGATTTTATTATGCTTGAGTTTCGTCTCCGAGTTATGTGGTATTGCAAGTTTGACACATGGATCAATCAGACGCCTAACGGCTTGGAGCTTAATGTTGTCCTTCGGTTAAAACAGCCTTTTAGCTATACAATCAACTCTAAAATAAACAATGTGTCTCACTTGGGGGTGTATCCTTTACTCGACCCAGCGGCAGCGGGTAGTACTCTGTTGCTGCCGATATCCGCTTTAGCGAGGTGGCAGTTGGGATCTGGATCATTCGAGATGTCAATTATGAGACGACACTGGATTTAGACTCCTTCATGTTTAGTGTTTGCAAGGGTATCCCATCATCTTTTAACGTTTGCAAGGTCACGATTGGGGGTCTTCCATATCAGGTGTTCAACTCGTACAAATTACGAAAAATGCAACGGCATGTTGGTCCGAAAAACGACGTTGGGGTTATTTGGATCATGCAGAATTTAGGTTCCCGCTAAAACTGTTGGTAAATTGCATTCATTCTGGGGTCTCGTCAATACGAATCGCATGATCCATGGTGGGGATTTTGAGATGAGGTTAAGTGTCCTCACCTGCCAGAGAAGGGACAAAATTGTTTAGTCATCTGGTACCCGAATTGGAACTAGTTTATTCTGGCGGCCGACTGTGGGCCCCGATGTGGGGTCAGTCCGAATGGAGTCAAAACTGGCAGAGAGAAAAGTCCCGGACGCCACACAATCAACAATGAAAGACAGTCACTGAATCAATTGCAATCGGAGACAAAATTTGAAGTGGTAATCATAAACATTAAATTCTGGATCTCATAGTGCGTCTGCGCACAATGTATCTATCGTGAAAAGCCGTCTATCTCTAGAGATGCTGTATTAAACCTGGTATCATTTTATCTTCCATTTAAGCCATGTCGTTGGCCTTCTTCTCGCGCTGCTCAACAGTGATGTCGTTCTTCTCGTCAGTGATCTCATCGACGTGAGATTCCTCGGTAGCCTTGTCGGCGAGGATCTTCATGCCACCTCGGACCCAAGCCTGGGCGACGTAGCCGAGAACGTAGACGAAGCCAACAACGGGAACAACGTAAGAGATACGAGTTCCAGCGGCATCAGCAATTGCTCCTTGCACAGGGGGGAACACAGCACCACCGGAAACACCCATGACGAGGATACCGGCAGCTCGGCGAGTGTGGCGGCCAAGGTTGGCGGTACCGAGGGCGAAGATGGTGGGGTACATGGGAGCCTCAAAGAAGAAGATGGCAATCAGAGCACCAATGGAAGCCTTGCCAGTACCAGCGCTGCAGTAAGCGGTAAGAGCAATGGCGCAGCAAGAGTAGACAACCATGATGAACTCGGCCTTGAGGAAGACAGCCAGACCGGTAGCGACGAATCGACCAACAGTGAAGGTGATGAGGGCGTAGCTAAGCATGTTGGAAGCATTGGCAGTAGAGACACCACCGTTCTCGTGAGCGTAGTTGATGAAGAAGGTAGCAATGGTAACCTGGGCACCGACGTAGCAGAACTGAGCACCGAAGGCGAACCACATGTTGTACTGCTTCCAGATGGAACCATCAGTGTCGTGACCAGCCTCATCCTCAATGACAGCCTCAGAGATCTCGGGAAGCTTGGCGAAGAAGAAGAGAACACCAACGGCGGCACCAGCACAGGCGACGGCGAGGTAGACGAACTGGACGTTGGTAAGGCTGTTCTGGTTCTCGCCACTGAAGAAGAACTTGGAGGCGATCAAGGGTCCAATGAAAGAGGCGACACCGTTCCAAGACTGGCAGAATTGGAGACGAGCGTTGGCAGAGGCAGGGTTACCAATGACGACAGCGTAAGAGTTGGCAGAAGTCTCAAGAGTAGCAAGACCACAAGCAATGACAAGAGTGCAAGCGCAGAAGCCACCGAAGACAGCGCGGCCGTTAGCGTTGGAGTCGGCAGACTTGGCGACAGGCCAGAACAGGATAGCGCCAAGAGAGTAGAGAGAAAGACCCATCAGGATAGTCTGCTTGTAACCGCGTCGCTTGAGAACTTCGGCGGCAATGGGAGAGAAGAGGAGGTAACCACCGCCAAAGTACATGACCTGAAGACCAGTGGACTCGAGACGGCTGATGCCGAGAACGGTTTGGAAATGCTTGTTGAGGACATCGAGAAGACCGTAGGAGAAACCCCAGAGGAAGAAGAGGGAGATGACGAGGGCGAGGGGGAAGATGAGGGCGCGACCTTTGAGGTAGCCGCCAGCCAATTGAGGAGCAGCAGTAGGAATTCCGCCAGCCATGATGAAAGATGTAAGACAGAAAAGTCTTGAAAGATCTAAAAAGCTGATGAAGATGTAGATGAGATGAGATGAGCTGATGAACAAAAAGATGTTTGGTGGTGATACCAGCAGATCTTTATACAAATCTTCCCCCCAGATAATTGACCTAGAAAAGCCCAGATTTTATCGCGCCGACACTAAATAAGAGTGTGAGTGTCCACTTTCCCCAACACTCCTCATTTTCTTAATCCCCCAGACTTGGGGTTGCTCTGGTTCAGTGTGGAGGATAGGCCGTGGAGTAAACAAGCTTCCCCATGACCCCAACTTACAAGGTCGAGTGCGAAAAAATTCTTGTTGGACCATCGCCTAAGCCGGGTCCATGAATCGAGACCTGTCTGGGGAAGAACCATAAAACAAGCTACGAGTGGGGGAGGCCCGACATCAACCACTTAGAGAGTAGTTAGGTTGACCATGTCCGTGAGCTTAGCTACTTCCAGTATAACTGCGTGGAGAGCCTGTGGAGGTCGGACCGACAATACGGCCGTTGATGGCTTCACCTGTTAAGCTTAGCATGCCAAGAGGTCTCTGCGTAGATCTCCCGGGCAAGACTTCAATTCGCTGCACAACGTACGCGCGGGTTATCTAGGCTTTGGGGCTATTCGGGCCTTTAGACACCGTTCTGGGGACACTATCGACCGGCATCGGCGTTATGAGCCTAGTTGAGGAGGGAGTCGCAAGGCTGATGGTACATTGTGTGAGTGGACAGATCGTACCATTGGATCTTCAGGTTACGCGTTACTGCACCGTGAACATGTGTAGGTTTGATGTCAACGCGGCTATCGTTTGTTGAGCTCTGCGTGGTTTTCAACTCTATCCATGCATGCCACATTCTTACTGACATCCTCGTGGAAAGTGGATGTTGGCAAGGATATCTCCCTGCTTTGAATGTTTGAAGTACATCTTGGCTAAGAAATTGGTCAAACTAGACTGACTCAAAAGCCACAAGATCTGTCACAACCGGCCCTTTTCAGATGCACATCTTCACTGACAATTCCCTAAAACATGCAATCGCGTCAATTAATATCGCGCAATTGCCAACATAATACACCGGTCTCTGTAGTAAAGGGGTAAACAGGAATTCCCAAGGACGAAAGGAAGTACTGCATGCAATCCTACCTTACCTTGGCCCCTGGTTCATTTTGTCGCAGCGACATCAGCTTATGAGGGTCAAGTCGGGCTTGGCGACGAAATTTGGAGAAAATCCTCCGGCATGGCAATTCTCGTGAAATTGCTTCGTCGACGTAATTAATTACAGATCTGGACCAACAGCGACCCCAACTAAGAATGGTGTTTCCAGGGAGCTTCTAGTGGATACGTGAGGTCCGATAATTAACCTCTTTTAACCTTAGTTCCAACAAGCAGTGCAGCAGGCCGGGCGTAACCGACACGTGAGGGTTGCAGAAATCGTTTTATGGCTAGCCGTTTTTATCATCGTCTCCAGCACGGTCAAGCCACTGCCGATCGCAGCAAATTTTACCCAGATCGCCAACTCTGTTTACGAGAGTTGCTGATCGCTACATATGTGGTTACTGCAGGCGGCTTTGTCCGATTTCTGAGATAAAGTGTTGCCATCTTAATGTCGAGAATTTGATAGGTGGATTTGGGTCCGTAAGAATTAAGCTTGTATGTATGGAGACTGGAGTAAAGAGACAAGGTAAGGATCCTGGTAACGTGACCTGACGAGAATCATATCGCCAATGCTTTCAATAGTTCAGTCCTGCCGTACAAGCCGCGTCGGCGCGTCTTGGAACTAATGCAATCACTTTGATTTGCTATTCCCGGCGCTGACCGAGCTTTCGGTCAGGGATAATACCCGAGATCTTGGTGGTCTTTGGCAAGCTGCATGGGTTTGTTGAGCAGAGGTGCTCACGTGGGCTGGTGTGGGATTGAAAAGGAAAATCTGGAGTTGGAAGTGTCTGGGGTAGGATACGAACTGAATTCCTTGTGGGCAGTAATCCGGGGAGCCTTGATCTCCATATTTCTTACGATGCGGATCCGCGAACGAAAGAATTCGCAACAAAACCTGCGGTCTGTTACATTGACATCTGCTCAAGTATTTTCTCCATATCCATGAGCAAACCCCAAGTTAGTAACTTCCAACACAATAAGGGATTTAATCTAGTTGGTGGATATAACAAGCTATCCAAAGTATCTTTGAGCGTTAATTAAACCTAATGATCACACCGTAAAACCTTTACTGAGGCCAAAACAATAAAAATACTCGAGGTATATCCTAGATCCAGGGTAGTTCAAGAGAGATAAGCTGCACCGATAACCTAATCAGATAGCGTGTATCTAATCTCTAATCTAATCAACTAACGCCGCATGAGATAAGCGAGGCACAGCCACAGACCAACCGTTTCGCACGTCCGTTTCCCAAACGGAGCAGTAGCATCAATCTGTACGAAATGGGAATAGTGTACGAGAAACTGAGCTCAGCTCCATCTTTACGACCGAACTCCACAAGGAATTCCCCGAGCCCGAGCAATCCGTCCAGAATATCCCGACATCTGGAAAGGTCTATAAGACAGTACTGCGCTTTTCCTCACTTCGCAACAATGACTCTGTCTACTATCCGAGAATATGTCTGAACAATTACTTCTCAAGAACGGCACTGTTCTTCAACATGATGAGAATGACAATGTGGTTGTTCTTAGAAACACCGATATCTTGATCACGAATGGCCGTATCACCGAGATTGGCAAGAATATCGATGCTTCCAAAGATGTCTCTATCATCGATTGCAAGGATAAGATTATCTCACCAGGATTCATAAACGCGCATCACCACATGTGGCAGACTCAGCTCAAAGGCCTCCTCGGAGATTGCACGATGCTGGATTACATGCTCGAAGGTACCCTCCCCCAAATACCTGCCTCTCAAAACGAATACTCATCCTCCCAGCAAACCTTCAAAGCTTCAACTTTACCCCCGAAGACATCTTCTGGGGCCAGTTAGCCGGCTGTCTCGAAGCTCTCGACTCAGGAACAACATGCGTAGTCGACAACGCTCACATGGCCTCTCAACCGGAACACGGCACAGCAGCTCTAAGCGCGACTATCGCATCGGGTATACGATCTGTCTTTTGCTATGGTGTTATGCCGCTTCGTGCGAAGGAGTGGACGGAGGATTCATTTGAACTTGATCGTGTGCCGCAGCCTGATTGGTTGGTACCGCAGATGGATGGTCTTGCTGAGAAGGCGCCGTTTGGAGATGGACGAGTTCAGCTGGGATTCTTCTTTGACTCGTATTTTCTGCCTGAGGGGGTTATTACTGAGACATTGGGGCATGTCAAGAAGGCTGGTGTGAAGTTGATTACGAGTCATTATAGACATTGGCCCATCTCGAAAGGTATGTCAGCCAGGTTACTTTGAGGACACAACTAACTCATTGTAGGTCAATCGAGAGTTCCGGAGCAATTAAACGCTTGTGGTTTGCTTGGACCAGATATCCTTCTCACACACGGCAATGGGACCACACCGGAACAAGCAGAACTCCTGACTTCGGCTGGAACATACATCGTTTCTACCGCCGATGCAGAGATATTCATGTCCTCAGGCGCCGACCCCGTAGCATTCCGTCAAGACCTCCCCTTGACATGTCTCGGTGCAGATTGTCACTCCTGTGGTCCAGTCAACATGATGCATCAGATGCAAATAGCTCTAGCAGCTGATCGAGCGACACAAAACACAAAGAACTTTGCGGAGGGGAAGTATCCCAGGAAACCTCGCGCTACGATACAGGAGGCGTTCAACTTGGCTACGATCAAAGCAGCTCGTGCGGTGAAGATGGAGAAGGATATTGGATCTATAGCTGTGGGCAAGATGGCTGATTTGGTTATTTTTGATACGAGTTCTCCTTCTATTGGCTGTGCGGCTGACAATGATCCTTTGACGGCTATTGTTCGTCAGGCTGGTGTTAGAGAAGTCGAGACTGTTATTGTTGGTGGGAGGGTGAGGAAGGACAAGGGAGCTTTGAAGGAGGTGCGCTTGGATGAGGCCTGTCGCGAAGGAGGGTTTGAGCTAAAGCATGAAATTGAAGGAGGATTTTCATGGAAAGAGGTCGCTGAAAAGTTGTCGATGAGCAGAAGTGAGATACAGGAGAGGATTGGCAAGACGAACAAAGAGCTGGCTAAGGCTAAACTGCTCGGGATGTTAGGAGGATTAGACGACATCTTGGTAGACTAAATGCTTTGGACGTAGGGAAACACCCAATTTGATACCTGGAATATAGTTTTGCAAGAACCCACTGTAAGAAGATAGCTTCATCTGACAGTCAGCCAAGTTCAGGGTTTGGCGTCGGGAGTTCGGCATAGCGTCATAACCAAGACGTCACAAACCCACTTTGACCCGAACCACCCAGAAACCCAAGTATAAGACAAGACTCCGTTATCTGACATTGAAACACCAATTGTACTTTACACAGCCATCAAAATGTCAAGCTCGCTAGACTCATATCGCATCCCTCAATTAGAAGGCGGCCACCGTCCAGGCTCCGACGCAATCTTCAACTCCCGCAGCAAAAACGACATCCTCTCAGCTCTTCAAGAATGGGCCTCCAAGCGCATTCTTCTCGTCCACAGCAAAGCTCTTGCGAAGAATACTTCTACCATCAATGACCTCAAAGAAGCACTGGGCGATAGACTCATCACCGCTAAAGAAGGCGTCGGTTCACACTCCCCATACGAAGATGTAATCGACATAGCGCACCGGATCACAGAGAACAACATCGACTGTATCATTTGCGTCGGCAGCGGCTCTTACTCCGATGCTTGTAAAGTCTCACGTTTAATGTCCGCCACGCTCCCAAAAGGCTTTCAAGAGAAGGACATGGAAGCTCTGCTCGATCAAGAGAAAGGTGTTGCGCCGCAGGATAAAATGAAGAAAGCAGAAGGCGTAAAACTCGTCTTGGTGCCGACGAGTTTATCAGCTGGAGAATGGAACCATACAGCAAGCTGCACCAACAGCGCGGGCAAAAAACAGCATTTCTCGCTCAAAGATGGCGGTGCACCGGATTTAATCCTCATGGATCCATGGATCGCGAGGACAGCGCCTGAACGATTGTGGTTGAGCTCTGGAATACGCGCTGTGGACCATTGTATCGAAACGCTGTGTAATCCGGAATGCGCCAAGTATCCTGATGTGCAAGAGTGGTGCTCACAAGCACTGCGCGATCTGGCAAAGGGTCTGGTGGAGTACAAAGAAGGTCTGCACACGAACTCAGAAGAGCTTCTCCATGGCGTAAGCAAATGCCAGGCAGGAAGTCGCATGGCACTCATGGGCTTTATAATCTACGGCGTCAACATGGGCGCCAGTCACGCCATCGGTCATCAACTCGGCAGCGTGGGCAAAGTGATGCATGGCATCACAAGCTGTATCATGCTCCCACCAGTACTGCGCTACACGAAAAACAAGAACCCTGATGCGCAAGCGAAGATTGTCAAGATCTTTAATGGGACGTTGGGGTGGGAGGAGAAGGAGGCGGGGGATTGTGTTGCGAAGTTGGTTGGTGTTGTGGGTTTGCCGAGGAGCTTGAAGGAGGTGGGGGTGGAAGAGGATGAGAAGATTGAACAGATTGTTGATAAGACTATGACTGATGTTATGTTTTCTTATGGCAAGGTTTTGACGAGGGAGCAGGTTTCGGAGATTGTGTATTCTGCTAGATAGATCTACGAGAGCATAAAGAAGTTGGGTCATGGTGTCAGTTCGCTACGGGGTGTTGTCGTGATGTTTGGAGACTACAGATACACTGGGCATTGCCCTCTACTACCCGTGACTTGTTCTTTGTCAAGGATCAATTCCCTACGTATTGGAAGAGATCGGAATTACGGCCATGGGCATCCTATTGCCCCAAGTCTACGGCTGAAGAGAAAACGGTCGACACCAACGAGCTACCTGCGTTTACAATCGCCAATGTCCCAGAACAAGCCGCGGGGATAGCGAGAAGGAGTGGCCTTGACCGTGTAGGGCAATAACCGTACGTTTGGAAACTGGTTCGTCGCTCGCACAGGTTCTTGATGGCGTCTCCCACATTTCACGCACGCCGCCAACGCTCGTACTGCATTGTCGCAGCGGGAATCATCACATTGCGCCATGCCAGCGGCGCGAGAAGGGATGTGTTTTATTCAGATCGAGGTAGGTTCGACTCGTTCGAGCGTGCTTCGAGTCGTGTCGTGTCGCAAGCGGCTGGGAGGATCGCGCTTCGGTCCGTGGTTCGCATATTCGTTCGATGGACAGGAGAGTTGTCGCAGCTCGAGGATAGTTGTTATTCTGAACAGTCGGCGTAGTAAAAAGCAGTATAGATGCTCGATAATGGTCTGTAAGGTCAACAGAGTGCCCGCGCCGAGTACAGCTTTCCATCATCTGTTGCGAACCCGTCAGCGCGGTGCAAGCAGAGCTTCGTTCGCGAACAATTCCCGATCCATATCGCTCGTGCTCGGGGCATAACGCGCGAGAATGTCGTAAATGCTCTGTCCGTTTGTTGTATGGATCGCGTGTCGAGGTATTCGTGCTCCAGCGAAGGGTCAAGGGGAGACGTAGGGGTGTCGAGCTGGATGGACAGGAAAACGCAACATAAATGACGTCACATTTCGAGGGTGCCGTAAGCTATCATCCGCCCCTATTCAAGCTCAAAAAGCTGATGAAATCGACACGACTAAAGCAGTAGTATCCAATAGAGGAATAAAACGTCGGTCGCTCGCCATGGTTGGTGATGAATGGGTGTCGTTGTCTTGGTCAATTCGTGGCCTTGATTCTGCGCGTCAGCTCAATTGCGTCTTCGGGTCAGCGTATCTCCGATCTTTGCGGGGTGCTGACAGCTCTGGAACGCAACCTCTACCCCGCTAACAGCACCATCACCGGCCGAGGCTCACATTAATGACAGTAGATTGGACTACGTAATGTGCTGGAATAGTCATAATATTCATTATGGTCTCTCCTCAAGTACTGATTCTTTTACCTCGATAGGTTTTTGTAATTCCCATACCCACGTGAGCTGACATGCATTGTAGGTCCGACGAGATGCAGGTATCCATTGCTCTTGGCGGACAGTTAGCGGCCGATCCCTTGAAACTTCAGTAACTCCTTCAATTACAGCACTCAACGACCCTCCACCAAGACATAATTCAACCATTTAGCCGTGTAAGCTTAAACGCGGCTGTCAGCAATGCATTAACTACCTACCTTACCTCTTCAAAGCAAGGATGTGATCGTCTAAGGATAAATACTAGGTTCTCCTTCCATCATAACCATGGCTGTTGGACTTTAGGCAATACGCAGCAATGGCTTCAGAGACAGTAACCGAACGACCTCTCACCGCAACGGTCCCAATCAATACTGCAACAGTACCAATCAGTACAGATGCGACGAGGCCTATCGAAGCATTGCAGGTTGAAGAACCTCGCAATGAAGAGGAAGACATCGTCTTTCCCACCGGCCCAAAGCTCTGGTCGACCGTGGTATCGATGTGCATCGCTCTTTACCTTAGCGGTCTCGTAAGTCACCACTCCCACTCCCACAACCCATACTCACTATCACAGGACATCACCATCGTCGCAGTAGCAGTACCAAGCATAACCGACGAATTCCAAACTATAGCAGACATAGGATGGTACTCAGCAGCCTACGGTATGTCCCTCAGCGCATTCGTCTTCTTGTAAGTCCCATCACCACCACCATCAATATCTTCACTAACACCCCCAGCTTCGGTCAAATCTACACTTTATTCTCCACGAAAGCAATCTTCCTAATCGGCATCGCAACATTTGAAATCGGCGCTCTAATCTGTACTCTCGCGCCCTCATCAGCAATCTTCATTCTCGGCCGCGCAATAAGCGGTTTAGGCCGTGGCGCCATAAACGGCGGCTTATTCAAACTTCTTAAACAATGCTTCCCTCTTTCTAAACAAGCTATAATGAACAGTCTTCTCAGCGGCATTGGAAGCCTAGGTCTTATTACGGCGCCTACGATCGGTGGTGCGTTAGTTGATGCGTTTTCGTGGAGGGCTTGTTTTGGGATTAATATTCCTCTTGGAGTTTTATGTTTTATTTTGACTTCTTATGGTGTGCATGAGGCGCCGCAGTTGAGAGAAAACGAGCCGCAGTTGACGTTTGGGGAGAAGATTAAGAAGGTGGATTATTTGGGGACGCTTCTTGCTGTGCCGGCTGTTACGTGTCTTCTCATGGCTTTGCAATGGGGAGGCACAAAGTTTGGTTGGGGAAGTTGGCAGATTATCTTGCCTCTGGTGTTTTGCGCGGTCTTATTCGCTGGCTTTGGGTATCTGCAGTACCGTCAAGGTGAAAAGGCCTTGATTCCCCCGAGAATCTTGAAGCAGAGGAGTATCATCGCGGGAATGTGGTTTGGAGCTTGTTGCGAAGGAGTTTTGGCTGTTACGGAGTACTACATGTCGATTTACTTCCAAGGTGTTCGCGGATACTCACCCACAAAAGCTGGATTGCTTGCTTTGCCTATGGTGGGCGGTTTATCTATCGCCTTTGTTGTATCTGGTCTTGGAACGACCTGGCTTGGATACTATTATCGTACGTCTTCCAATCATCCGTGGAACAGAAACTGACAAGTACAGCATTCATGATCGCTACTAGTATCCTGACACCTATAATCTCCGGCCTTCTCACAACAATCGATCTAGACGAACAAATAACAAAAGCAGTCCTCCTCCTCGCCTTCCTAGGCCTAGCAGTCGGTCTCGGCCTGAACAGCCCCATGATAGCTCTCCAAGCCGTTCTCCCCACCGAAGACGTTTCCCTCGGTGGAGCAGTTCTTACTTTCGGGGCAGGAATGGGTTCCGCGCTGTGGATCTGCGCCTCAGCAACGCTATTCCAAGACCGTCTAGCACACGAGATAAAAGCAGCTGCGCCAGACACGAACGTAGACGCGCTTCAAAAAGCGGGCTTGTCAAAAATGAGAGAATCTGTTGGTGCTGAAAAATTGAAGAGTGTGCTTATGGGATATGAGAATGCGGTTGTACAGACTTTGTATATTCCTTTGGCGTTGGCTGTGCTTACTATTGTTGGATCGGTTGCCATGGAGCGCAAGTCCATCAAGAAGAAACAGTCCTAGAGTAAACAATTCTGGGGTGGGGGAAACAACTGCCGAGAAAAAAATTGCTTTTTAGTGCAATTTCCTCCTCAATTATCGCTTTTGGCACAATTTTCTGCATGTCTTTCACTAAAAATATGTCATAAGCTCAAAGCCATTCAGTGGTTATGACGGAATGGCGGCCGGGATTCTGACCAATCATTTCCGGTTGCCACAAAAATTGTCTGAGAAGCGCTAGCATGATATCATACCGTGGAGAGGACAGCTGAACCCCTGTTTTCAACCTCTGTATCAATTTTAAGCTTGTCAATCTCCCTTCTTAACGCATTAGCTTTGTTTACTGTCTGTACGTACAGGCGCTGACGATGGCGTCGTCGTATAGATCGATCAAGCCCGCCCCGGCACGGGATGGTACCTTTCGAAAGGCGCCGCAGGAACGCGCCGGGCCTAAGCGGACGGGCATGATTAAATCAGCTTGTTGGGAGTGTCGCAAACGAAAAGCAAAGGTACAGAGTTCTCGAGGTGCGTATTAAATGTGTTGAGCTGACATGGATAGTGCAATGGATTGAAGCCAGTTTGTGCGAATTGTGTGAAACTGGACACGGAATGCGTATATGACGCGGATATACGCGAATTCAAAGTGAGAAACTTACAAAGCGCGAATGAAAGACTTGAAGCAGAGTTGGAGGCTGCGAAGACACTGCTGAGACAAGTCGCGTCGGGGCCAGAGCATATGAGAAGTTTGGTCTTGGGGTTTCTGGAAAACGATAAAGAGCCGCTTGAGATTTTGCACGTGCTGAGAAACACGGAAGGGGCGGATCTTGTCATACCGAAAATTGACAGAGGTGGGAACGGTAAGTTTCACGCGTTAAAGCTGAGAGGAGATAAGACTAACTGGGCGAGCTGGTGGAAGTGGTCTATCTTCAGTTTCGGTGGTTCCGACGCAAGACGCGTATGGGACAGGCCTGCAACCGGACACACTGTTACCAGATACCGAATACTACAGCATGTCGGATCCAATGACCGCGGATAGTGCCTTCGGACACCCCTCGATGCTCTATGCACCTCTGTATAATTCGTCTTCCATTGGTTTTGGGGAGGTCCCAAAATATACCGCGGTAAGCAGATTGTTAATCACAAGAGAGAACGGATATTGATAGTGTAACCAGTCATCGGTCGAAGGCTTCGACCAAGTCCCTCTCCAAAACTCCCGAGTTCTTGAATCCCCGGTACCGACAGTGGGACCAAGTAGTAGAGACCCGTATACCGCAACTCTACCAATCCACGACCAAAGGGCTATCGTGCGTCAGCCGGAGAATCGAAGTCTGTTCTTTGAACCGCTTTTCAACCATACCGACTTTTACCTTACGACGGCAGTGGGCACACCAGGTCGAAACCCAAACAATACCCATCAGAACACGGGTCCATTCGACTCACAGCCTGCAATACCACACGAAGAATCCTTCGAGTCCGCTTCAAGCTTCGACGGATCGACGAAACCCGTTAACGAATCATCACTGCGCATCCACCCCAACGTCAGAAATCACTTCAACAACCTCTCCCTCTCAAGCAGTATCCGCGTAAACGGGTATCCCCGTAACATCCAGGACGCCCAGATCCGCAACATCTTTGTCCCTAACTGGGCCGCTACATCTCTCAACACGGTACCAGACCCAGGCGGTCTCGACGATGCATTTGCCGATATTTATCAACAAGCTACGAATCTTTTAAAAGATGGAGAGCCGTTGTCTAAGATCTTTGGACATCATCCTAATGTTGCGGCGTTGTACGATCAGCAGGAGTTTGATCGGTCGTGTCTTTTGTCGCAGTGGGCGGCGAGGATGGTGCATAGTGTTAAGCGACAAGGTGAGTTGAAGCTATTTTGGCTAAGGATTGGGGGTTGACTGATAATGCAGGATATGATTTTACTTGTTTTGCGAGTATGAATGTCTTTTGGTATGTTATGAGATGGACGATTCAACCATCACCAGAGACATACGCCGCCATGCCGGAATGGATTCGACCAACGTGAGTCGCCTACCCATTGCTCTCAATGAGTAATTAAATATTGACATTTGACAGCTCAAATCAACTTTTCACACCACACATCAGCATGGCCGACTTTGTCCTCTGGCCCGGCTTCCGCGAACTCGTGGTGCAACTCCCCCAACTCCAAGAACGCATGGCATGGCTAGCCGACATGTCGATGTTCATCAACTGCGAATGGCCTTACCCACTTGAACAAGCACTTCATAGAAATCCTGTTTCTGGGGATGTTGATCTCGTAGATCTAGCAAAGGTAAGTGCACTTGTCTGGTAGAAGATAGTGGGTGAGTGATATTAACTGTGACAGCAACATGTTTGGACTTTGCAGTGTTGGTCCGTTGGACCATCTTTCAGAAGATTTGTCAATAATGCGGATTCGTATCTTTTAATCAGACCTGATGAGGAGTCAGGTAACGCATAAACTTGGGAAAAGGTATACAGGATCGGAGCGCATAATCACGGTAGAACAGGATAATAATTTTGGGAAAAGCATCGCGGTAGGGTGTATAGATAATAATAGCGCATCGACCAGCATCGAACTTCACTACACCAGATCCAATCTGGAAATCTTCCGTAGTATAGTGGTCAGTATGCAAGCTTGTCACGCTTGAGACCCGGGTTCAATTCCCGGCGGGAGAGTCGCCACCTGGAACATCCAGGATTTCTTTTTTTTTTCTTTTTCTCATTATTCCATAATGATTGTCTATGTCTTCTTTTTAGTGACAGAAGAATCCTGTCATGTCGTGTGACCCGGCGAAATGGTCACAAACTCTATTGCCAGTGGCGTGAACCTCTGCCGCTAAACGGGCAATTAACCGGATGGGTCGTTGGTTAAAGTGATTGCATGAATCATGTACTTCTTAAGACGAACAAAGAAAATCGATTTTCGTCCGGAACTTTCTTCCTTTTCTTACAGACTGGAAGGATGTCTGACGCCATGGACTTCCACGACACCAGAACTCGGATAGCGCAGTACGCGATTCTTACTCACTGAAGCCTGTGATGGTCTTGCTAACTCGATAGAGCTCGTGAAATGGGCGAGTTTACGGATTTCACATTCATCTGTGAAGCTGGAAACATAGAGGTCCATAGAATCATTATATGCAGCCAGTCTCCAGTTTTTCGGGCAGCATGTTCTGGGCCGTTCAAGGCAAGAAGGCCGACCTTTGTTCATATCTGTGGCTAACGAGAGTGTAGGAAGCGAAGTCTGCAACCTATGATCTGACGTCTGATCAACATGACATGATTCAGCTCATGGTCGACTATCTCTACACAGGTGACTACTCAGTGGACTTGGACGGAAGCATCGAAGACAACCCGAAATGCGACTCTGCAAGTCTCTCTACACACGCTGTTATGCACTCACTGGGCGACAAATACGACATCGAAGGACTCCGAAGTCTAGCAACCCAAAAGTACTGCTTAGAATTACAAGGCAGCCTGAGTGTCACCAACTTCTTCTCATCAATCCCATATGTCTACACCCTGACGCCCGAAAGCTCAAGAGATCTTCGAGATCCGGTTTTGGCATTTGCAAGAAATCTGCTGGGAGGCGAAGGGCCAACGACCTTGGGTTTCGTTCGAGATGCGATCGATGAGCTATATGTTGAGTGTCCGGAATTTGTAAAAGAGCTCTTCTATTCTTTGTTGCAAAATCCCTTATTGGGATATTGTCCTTGTACGGGTCCGAGGGACACGGTGCCTGTTGAGGCGAAGGAGTGCCGGTGTAGAAAGTGTGGAAAGAGCGGTGCTAGTCTTAGAAGACCATAGAGGATGAAGAGTTTTACAGGCGGCATAGAGGTCCAGGTATCGTAGAGTTATTTTATTTTACTGAGTGTCTACTGGGCGCTAGGTAGATTATTTACTAAGATTTAGAACAGTAAAAATTAATAGCCTAAGGATTAGTGTAGATATAGTAAGTGCAATAAACATTAGGGTAGATTTCTATAAAACTTGGACTATTTTATCCTAAGTACATCTAAACTAGATTATAAGGGGCTGTGATTTTGTTGCACGTTGAGATGAGATTGATATGTCTTAGAATTCGCTTGGCTTTAGGGACTATGCTAGACTGAATCGTGTTGACGTTGTTTGTAAAGTTTGTATTGGAAAAGAGTCTAGTATAGCGCTCGGTATCTAAGCTAAGTGGTATTATTGTCGCTGTGTTGTGGCTGGCGTAATTCCAGAAGGTTTGAAGATACTGCTTTAACTCGGTGGTTCTAGATTGCAGTGACCTGCCAGACGTTAAGCTGACCACGATTAGCTGTTAATCTTGTTGCTTATTGAGAAGAGGATGGAACTTAGTTCCAATAATTATAATACGCAGGGGCAGCAAAACTGTTGAAGCAAGTAGTTAGACAACGGACATGTACTCTTGATGAGAAAGAAACTTACGATGAAGGTGAATCCCATCTCTGACGAACAAGACTATGCCCATGTCACCATTTGGGTTTGCATGTAGAGAAAGCCTTGTTCATTGTTGTAAAGCCGGAGTTTGCCGTTCTGCTCCATTCCTTGAGGGACATGGTTTGGAACTCGGGAGGAACTGGAGGTGCGGTATCGTCATACTCATAGTTCTCCTGTAAGACGATCGCCTGGGGGGTTTGAGAGTCAGCTGGAATACAAGGAAATTATCGTAGCAGGAGATCGGTCATCGTGACGCCTGGCAATACTGCGCTTGATGCAAGAGAGGAATGATAGATGCACTATACGATGGTGTTGCAGTGTCTGGTTGGCGCTTGTTGTCCGATAAGACGTGAGAAAAGCAGAGAGGTTAAAGAAAAGAAAGGGAAATAAAGATTAGAGGAAAGATATTCAATTAACTGCGATGTGTGCCTTAAACTGAGAGATCAAGCTTGCGATGGCAGTGAATCATCAGGGTCTGTAAGCTGAGCAGCCAGGCCAACTCTGGTGATACCCCTTCTCCCAAAACATCCACAAAAACACCTAGCAATTGCAAATTACTTTTTACTGCCATCTCTCACTCTTTATCTCTTCCTCTCCAGCTTGTGTTCTGAATGCGCCTTGCTCGACACCCACCATGATTTCGCTCCTTCCCAAACATCGCTCCTTCCCAAACTTGGCGCTGCCTCAGGTCGCGCACAAAAATGAAAACCTTAGCCTTCTTCCATCTTGCGAACCAGCGAAAAAAAGACATTTTTCAGACCAACGCTTCGTTCTCTTCTACTCTGTTTGTTTGATTGAAAACTTTCTGTCTAAGTTCAAAGCCAAGCATGTCTCAACTCCCTCCCATCGACGAAAACACTACCGTCACCTGGTATGAGAATCTGCCGCCAGTTCAGTCAGAGAAACCTCCTGTCTTGACGATGTCTCTGAAAACGCTCCCGTCGAACCTCCCAAGCCTGATGGCCAACGTTGTCAGTATGCTCAACTGCTTAATTCATGTCCGGCTGCTAACTTGTTAGGGACCGAGATCATGGCAGAACAAGCTGCAAGGCTTGACGTTGTCCGAAGGATGTCTGTGAGACGCCGGGTTGAGCACTTCTACAGTCACCTGCCAAACTCTACCATCGACTGGGAGCTTGATGCTTCGTATACAGCCTGTCTTGTCGTTGGCATGCCATGCCATGGCCGGGATTGCAAAAGGAGTCACTCCTTGGAGGCTCTAGGTGGATGAGAGGAATATTGTCTAAAGTTTAGGCTGCTAAAGTAAAGTAGCCTAAATGATAGCCTAAGCTAGCCTAAGATGGTCAAATTCTTTCGTCTCTTATGCTTTTGGCAGACAACTCTTCTGATACCCTGACGCTTGTATAGCCTCTAATCTATCAGCAGTAAAATGGAGCATTTATAGCTTGTGCTCGATCATCTTTACGTGATACTTGTGTTCCGAGGCGAGCGACAGATGACGACCAGATCTCACCATTCCCTCCCAAGAACCCTCGACTTGAGCACACTATAGAAGGTCATAGTGCCTCTGACCTTTGTCTGCCGCTCATCATCGATGGAGAAGACTCAGAGAATAAGGTGCGGGGTGTTTAATTGAGGAGCGATATAGATCGTGGGAACCAATGGAATGGGGATAGATCTTTAGCTAGGGAAAATGAATGAACCGTAAAGGTTACATTAGACACCCATCGTCTATGCTTAAAGGATTCACGAATCAGAGCTGAGCGACCTTTACTGATGGGTCTATATCCGTATATTCGAGCGAGAAAGTTATGATACGCTGACGTGAGCGCTTGATAAAGGGATTTGATCCTTCGGTGCGTCTACAGAGGAGAAACTAGCGAGTTAAACGCTGTAGATTCCCCGCGAAGGATGCACTAACGACCCTACGCATGTCTGCTTACAGGGGTTTACAGGTCGCACTCGCATTACTGAGTCCGAGAAATTACAGTGACGCAACCATTCATGCCGATAATGGACATTCTGAAAAATGGTTAAAGGAAATCACTTCCCTCGAGTGTTACTACACTATTAACTCATTTTATTCCCAGGGAACGGTCATCATGGGTATCTACAAGCAGCTGCCACCTGAACTACGGGAAGTCGATGTTATCATCGCTGGAGGTAAGGCCAACTGGCATAATAAAAGATAATCATTACGCAGCTTTCATCATACATTGTTATAGAGCTAACATCTTCGCAGGCGGCACCACGGCGTGTGTCATTGCATCACGTCTATCCGACGCAGATCCTGGACTCTCAATCCTCGTTGTAGAATCCGGTCCTGATAATTACAATGAACCAGGCATCGTCCACCCTGGCTTATTCCTGGGAAATCTTCTACCCACCAGCAAAAACAACACTTTCCACATGGCCAAAGCATCTGACGATATTGCTCAACGGCCGCTGCCGGTGCCTGCTGGAAGAGTCCTTGGCGGCGGTTCAAGCATAAATACCATGGCATATGCTCGTGGCCAAGTCTCGGATTATGACAGCTGGGACAGTCCCGGCTGGTCGACCGACGAGCTTCGTCCCTATTTGAACAAGGTGCCTCATAAGCTTCCCAAACCATATGGAATTGGAGTTAATGCGCCTTTAGTTCGAAACATACCAAGGTGATGGTGTACAGGAGCACCATGGCACATACGGTCCAATCCATGTATCCGAAGGCTCGCACAGATACAATAAAGCATTGAATGACTTTCTGAGCACTACCGAAGAATTGGGATGGAGTCAAAACAAGGATCTTCAAAGTACTCAAGCCGGTGCTATCGATGGTGTACAAAAGTCTTTGCGCTACGTTTCTAAAGATGGAAAGCGCCAGGATGCTGCGCATTGCTATCTGCATCCGAGATTGCGCGATGGAAAGCATCCGAATTTACACGTGGCAGTCGAAACCGAAGTCGTGCGCGTTATCTTTGAAGAAAAGTCTGCCGTCGGTGTCGTTTGCCAGCCAAACCCTGAGTTTTCTTCAGGGCAAGAAACAACTGTCAAGGCTAGAAAACTAGTCATCGTTTCTTGCGGAGCGTTCGGATCTCCGACTTTACTCGAGCGATCAGGTGTTGGTCAAGCCGCCTTGCTCAAGCAGTTTGGTATACCAGTAGTGGAAGGTCTTCCGGGCGTTGGAGAGGGTTACGAAGACCACCAAGCTATGAACTACGCCTACAAAACCAGCCTTGAACCCGAGGAGACTAGCGACGCGGTTGTCTTTGGATACACGGATCCTCAGAAGCTGATAGCGGAGAACGCGCCAGTTCTTGGTCACAATGGTCAAGAGGCAGGCCTCAAGATTCGTCCCACTGATGAAGAGGTATCAAGTCTAGGACCAGAGTTCCAGAAGGCTTGGGATTTTTATTTTAAGGAAAAGCTTGATAAGCCACTTGCTTTGATGGCGTTTATTACCTGGTACGTGAATCAACTAGCGATTTGCAATCAATCACTAACGCATGGCTCCGTCTAGCTTTCCAGGATACGATCCTGAAATGCAGCGAGAACAGTACCTCGGCATGTCTGTCTTTACCTCGTACCCTTTTTCACGCGGGCATGTTCATATTGGGGGCAAGTCCCCTTCTGATCCTGTTGACTTTGATGCTGGATTCTTGGCAGACACAGACGCTATTGACGTCAAGAAGCATATCTGGGGCTACAAGAAACAAAGGGAAGTAATGCGCCGAATGGACTGTTACAGAGGTGAGTTTGCATCTTGGCACCCGCCCTTTCCAGCCACGTCCGAAGCAGCATGTGTCGAAGTGACGGAACCATTGGGAAAGAACGTTCCGCCAATTCGGTACAGCAGCGAAGATGATGCTGTTATTGAACAGTTTGTTCGCGAGAAGGTCGGGTCTTTGTGGCATAGCATGGGGACGTGCAAGATGGCTTCCAGGAACAAGAATGGAGTGGTTGATGAGAGGCTTGGGGTTCATGGGTTGAAAAGGCTGAAGGTTGCTGATATGAGCATTACGCCTGGAAACGTGGGTGCTAATACTGCCAGTACGGCGTATGCGATTGGCGAGAAGGCAGCCGATTTGTTCATTGAGGAGCTTGGACTGCTTTGAGCGTGGTCCATTCGTACCGTCCTGAAAGCCTAAGAGACGAATTAATTTAGTTACCTTATGCTATCTTAGACTAACCCTTCGGTTACTTTGTTTTGGCGCCCTAAGGCTTAGAGCACAATCTTTCTGGTCCTACCCCTGCAACTTTAACTTCTACTTAAGAATAGTCGAGATCTCCTTATCTGGCACCAGGGGCTTGCTGTCGGAGTTCTTAACAGAGTCTGGCTACTCCAGCCAGAAGGCATACTTCTGAAAACGCTGAAGTCTCAGTCACGATCGCGCGCATATCAAGAGATAATTAGGCAAAAGATTCAAGACTGACAAGAGGACTCGGACAATGAGATGTTTGCAGAGTTTGATTAAGTATAATTGGAGTTTGTAGTCAAGTAATTGGGGAGGGGTGTTAATGGAACTCTACTGGAACTCTACTGGAACTCTACCGTACTGAAACTACTGGAAGACTTAGAGTGAAAGAAAGCAAGTGATAGTGTTGGGGAGACAGCGGTTGGACAGACCCAAAATCTGAAAATGAACTTCTGCCTTTTGCGATGTGGAACAGACTTCAGATTCTAGATAGTGGGGCAGGAAACCTGGCTTTTGATCACGAACTTACCTCCTTTACTAAGCTCCCTTTTGGCATGTAGGACGCTCCAAGCTCAATTTAATAATTATTTTTGATTTCTTTGTGTCAATTCCTATTGGTATCAATTTTCTCCTACCGTAAAAGCGTTCTCCCGCTGGAGTTGAGGCGGTCTGAAATTGACTCCTCGTCGCGATAGCCTCATTTGTGGAGGTTGGTGGTACTTTGCTTTCATGGTTCAATAGACAACCCCAAAGAAGTTTCAGAGTTCCAGACTTCTAGATTTTCACCTTTCTAAATTTCCAAATTTCCGGATTTCCAGCTTTCTAGACTTCCAGACTCCCAGTCCCAGAGTCCCAGTTCCAGAGTTTTAAAGTTCTGGAGCTCCAGTCTTAGAGTTTCAAAGTTCTAGAATTATCAGTTCTATTTAACTTGGTCATTTCAACTGTCCACATCTCAGCGCGCTTTTATTGCACCTTAGAGACTACAGAGAAGATGAAAACAAGACAAGCAAGCACTGGCACAAGTTCGTTATGCAAGTTGTTCTCCAACGAGGCAGATGATTCAAGTCTTCTAACCTTTTTAAGAGTCACACCTCTCAACGCGTAGTCTAAAGTTTAAATCAGCAAACGTCATGTCGACGAGGATCATGTCCATCCTCTTTCCCTAAGATGTATTAGAAACCCATTTATGTGATCTGGGAGTAGGTCTTTTGGATCGTACGGATAACGAAGCACATTGTTTACTGTATCCATGTCTTAGTTACTAATTTATTATTTCAACGATAGTTGTTTCCAAAGAGAGACCTACAGAAGTTTGTCTATGCTAACTTTAACTCAATCCAGGACACCAATTGACTTTGTTCTGCTTCTCAATTTCAAGATATTTATCCCCATGTCTTCCCCGTTCCCAGAAATATACTGCCACAATGGAATCCTTCGATCCCAGAAAACTATCTCATGCTGAATCACCAGCGCCTCAACCATAAATGCAGGTGGGTAAAATCCTCCTGCTACCTCTAGTCACGACATCGATGCCATAAGAAACAGTTAGAGTAAGGATTGTAGCACACCAGCGACAACTTCGGACTCAGTTGCCTATTATCGTTTATTAAACATTATAGAACTGAAAGGTCGAAACACCAACTCCTTAGAGCGCGAATAAATTCTCACGTTGTTTCACAACCTTTCCTAACGGTGGTATCTTTTGAACGGAAGTCAAGGGACAGAGTACTCTTCAACATGGATATACTATGCGGACCTCCCACTACTGTACATGGCAGTCAATACTAAGAACGACCGAGTTGCCATAATTTTACAGTCCGATATACGATTGAACCATCACCATATGTAACCAAGTCCAAGCAGTTGTATCAGCGCAATTCATTTGCTCTAGTGTCGATTTGTTTGAAGCCTGACGGACGTAGCAACATTCACATTATGAACCTAATATCTCAACAATAAAGGAAAAGAAGAAAGATATCACTAAGGCCAAGGGATTGGCAATGTAGAATCTCAGCAAAAACTCCATATTAAAACAAATACATAGGAAACCCTAAGTCTAGCAGTGTTTCTTCTTGGCCTTCATCCAGCACAACTACCATAGAAGAGAACAAAGAATTCTGTTGCACCAGATACATTGTTACCCTCCTTCCTTAACATCAACCATACAAAAGCCAGCCCGATCAACCATCATTCGCAATAGTCGCTGAAGGCTCACGTCACATAGGACAGAGTCACATGGGTTCATTTTTCCTTGCCCATGTTATGTTACTAGTCTCTGTCCTACTCAAAGGTAGGAAAGTCTTCGAGGTTGGTGGCAGTAGGAATGGCAGAAGTAGTTGTAGGCTCGGCGGTGGCAGTGGTTTCGGTAACAACTGGTAAAGGAGGAGCTACCGGAGGAGCAGCACCGCCCAAACCACCCAAACCACCGAGAAGTGGACCAAGAAGACCGGTGACGGCTTCAAGCTGTCTTTTGTTCATCTGCCCGGGCTTAAGACCGAGAAGTCCAGTGACGGCTTCAAGTTGTCGCTTGTTCAAGTGTTCAGGCTTCAACATCTCGAGGTCTCGCTTCCCAACCCCACCAAGGATACCGCCAAGTAGGCCAGTGACGGCATCTGCTTGGCGTTTGACCAGGTCCTCAGGTTTCAGACCGGCAAGAAGACCTGTCACGGGCTCGAGCTGCCGTTTGGTAACCTCGACAGAATTGAGGGTCTCAACAAGGGACTTGACGCCTTCAAACTGTCGCTTGTTCAAGTGTTCGGCATACAATTTCTCAAAGTCTCGCTTTCCGACCCCGCCCAGAACACCACCAAGCAGGCCGGTGAGCGCATCTGCCTGCCGCTTTTCAATTCCGGATCCCGAAGGATCGAATTCATCTCCGGTGGGGAAGGCAAGAGCGGTCGTGCTGGCACCCTCTATGAAAGTAGTGGGTTCGGGTGCGGTGACATCAGCGGTCAAGGCCTCAGCTACGGCCTCATTGATGAAATTGTTGACTTGGTTGACTGGTGGGGGAAAAACTTGACGCTTCTCTGCGTAGTGACTCTGCTCGTCCGGAACGCTGCCAGCGTTTAAAGGGACAGCCACAGCGTTGCTCAAAAGCAATGAAATGATAAAGACAGACTGCATCTTGAAGTACTTCTGAAAACTTTGGTGATATAATAAATGAGTGTTACACAAAGCTACTGTGCTTAGTTGTGATGAGAATGGTTGTGTCTTCTTGGTAACCGTCCTCATGTTTTATATGTAGAGAGCCATTGTATCTCGAGTGGATGAAGCTCCCTGTGATCTGCAGAGGAAAAGGGGCTTTGCCAATAAGCAAGACGCGCGTTGGAAGTCTACAAGAATGTAAGATTACTGTGAATCATTCCAAATGCTGATATTCCTCTCTTTGACAAAAGGAGCCATGTAACGAAATAAGGGGGCCTAAATGCAAGTGGCTGCAGCAATAGCTTTTTCACAATAATCTAGCTATCCAAACCAGCATGTAGGAATTTATCGCTAGCGCAATGTAATCAGATTACGATAAACTAAAGATGTAGATCAAGGGAGAAGCACATATGCCTATAGTTATTAACTATAGCTTAAGGGCAAATATCAGCATACGCGGATCTTTCTGAAGATGATGAATTGGCATTGAAAAAGTGAAAAGGTTTTTGGTTTATTGCAATTTGCGAAGAAGGAGCATATACGATTAAATTATCTCAAATCCATCCAGCGCCTAGGAGGAGGCTGCGGTAGACCGGGCAACACGACAAAGTGAATTCAATTAATCAAGGGACTTCTGGAATGCCAATTGCTGAGAATACTTGATGGAATAGCGCATTTAATTAAGTGCCTGGTGGAAATTCATTCTGAAACAATGCTCTAAAGCGACAGTTGGCGGAAAGAGACACGGCAGGTAATCGGTCCGGCCGAGTTTAAGGGGGTGTTAGACATCCAATTGTATTTGAACTACCTACTCCAAGTTCTTGGTTGCGGGTCAGACACGGCAGATAGAACGCCTCCCTTGCTAGAAAGCCGTTTATTCGTTTTAGTAAGTCTAACTACCGTGCGCAAAAATTATCTACACCATAGCCCATGATCCTACCAGTTAACCCTTGCAATTCGTTTGATTTCCCTACCTCTGGTAATGCCGTCATTGGAATTGCGAAATTTAATGGATGCGTGGTTACTCAGCCAACTATTTTGTAATTGTTGGTCATGGATGCTTTGTTACTTGACAATGACAAGTCAGCCCTGTACCGGCTATCAGGTTTGTCAATACAGAGTGCGTCACAGCAGTGAGCTCTTCTAAAAGCCGTTGTAATCTTCGATAATACAAATACTCCCTTCTTCGTCAAGCCTTTTATGTAAGGTTGTAGAACAGGCTTGACATCCATCTTAACCATTACAATCTTGCTTTAAGTGGATCGGCTAGTACAAGTTTCACTGTAAGTAAAGAACAATAAGCTTTCGTGAAGCATGCCCTTTATGCAAAGCGACCGTTCAAATCGATTAATGTATCCCATACATTAATCTGGAAATGGTTGTCCCTTCCCCACATTCATATGCTGTCAAGAGGCCGTCGCTGACTAATTCCTCCAGATCCTTCAGGCGTATGGCATCCAACGCAACAATCTCCCGATGCCAGGGTGTAGGTCGGCAATTGACAGATACCTTTGTCGACAGTTACTTCATGAACTACATCGTCGCCCTCGCTGCCAGAGCCGTCCCCTATATCCAGAAGGGCCCGGATTGTTCCAACTCTAGCAATATATTGATTCCGACCAGGAACCCTCTGCCTGCCTTGGATTTATTCGTTCGCATTCTGGTGCTGGAACTCAGATTGCCCCGAGTTGTTCTGATTGCGTCTGCAGTATATCTTGGTCGTTGGGGGCTACGATATCCTGGGGCGTCTGGAGTCATCTCCAGCGCTTCACATCGTTTGGTACTTACCTCTATGGTGATTGCAGTTAAGCATCTATACGATGACCCTCCGTCGAACATGCGATGGGTGAGGTATCTGCAAAAAATCAATATCCACTACTTTACGATAAAACATATCAATTGTATGGAAAGGGAGATGCTATTTGACCTTAAATGGGAGATCCAGATCTCCCCAGCGGACGTCCGTAAGGTCTCAGAGCCTGTGCTATTTGTACTCGGGAGGGAGCTTCTTGACTTTGCTCAACTGTAGATGTTTTACGGGGTTGTTTATTGAAATGAGAGTGTTAAGGTGGCTGAGAATATGTTTTTATCACAATTAATAACTAATATAGCTTTATGTATAAATATACTTGGAATGCGATAGGTATTTATAGCTTAAAAGATTGCTTGTCAGTTTCTTCGTTTCCCTCCACCCGTCAGCATTGCTCAGGCCAGAGCCGTATAATTTGCCGATCCTGCGATATTAGTCATGCAACTTGAAGGGACTCTGATTACTTCCATAGGTCAAGTTATTCAAGCTAAGCAGAGCAGCATAACCAACCATCAATAGATTACTGTATACTTATTGCCAAGTCAGCAATTATCACGTTTCAATTTCAAGACTCTTTCTATTCCGTCTCGAGATTGTATGTGAGGCTGTGACAGATCCAGCTTCAGTAGTGCTATGACCTAGATTATTCTGGAAGTGTGCAAGTAAAGGGACAGCAATCACATATAAGACACATTAAAATATCGCATAACAATATGATAGTTCTGATTCTAAGGTCTACAGCGTGTTTGCGAATGAAGAACCTGACAAGCTGTATAAGTCTGTCGTGTGATGCATATCGTTAACGATTCATTTTCTCAACCCCGATAACCCCCCTCCATCCAATAAGATGATAACACAATTAATTCCAGCGATGACTGTTGAGAGGCACCCGATAACAAGAAGGTAAAGACTGGAAGGCCGCCAAACAGGCGTGACCGAAACTCAATGCAGAAGCCGCAATTATGCTACAATGCCGCGATATCTGGAAGTATGCATAGCCATTGGAAGCGAGACGCCTAAAGAAGGCTGCTGAGAGCAATGCAAGGAAGGGCGACGTTGACAAGACCTCCCTGGGCCTAGATTAAAATTGTTAGTAAGCATATAAGTCAGATGTGCTGAGAAAACTTACGTTGGAGCCACTGTTTTGGCAGCAGGCCGCGTTAGCTTGACACTCCTTGTTAAGGAGGCCATTGGCAATGGCGAGAACGTCAACCTGGAGCTTGGAGCACTGATCGAACAGGCTCAGGTTGTTGAGGATACCAGCACCGTTGCCAATAGCGTTACCAGCTGGGGTGTTGGTAACCTTGTTGCAGCAAGTGACCGACATGTTGTTACCGCAAGCGTTGTTAGCCTGGGCGACGGTGATCTGGTCGATGGAAGGGTTGTTTCGGACATTGTGCGAAGGGGGGGCAGCGGCCACAGTGGCGGCGAGGAAAGCGATGATGGTCATGTACTGCATCTTGAAGGTATTGAGTTGTCGAAGACGAAAAAGTATTAAAAAATTGAAGGGTTATCAAAGCGAATGATGAGCTGAGTAATGCTAGAATGAAGTAATGCTGAGTGATGATGGAGAGAGACTTTGATTTCGTGGGTTGCACCGCCCTTCTTATACGTGATCTACGATTGTTTCTTGGCAAGGGAGAAATGTACTGATGCAGGAACTGGCTGCGTGCATTCCCCTGCATGATCCAGATATCAAGTTTAGTTGGAATAAGGATAGTGCAGCTAGACTCAGACATCTGTTGTTGAGGTACAACTTGGCTAACATCATCCAAATGAAAGAGTGCGTTGCTTTGGTTGGGTTGAAATTCCTCCCCGAATCTTCCCCTACACATCGTGGCATGAGAGAGGTTGGAGTAAATTACAATTGGGGACCACCCCAGGTCAGAACATGGCCGGGCCCGTTTTACATCAATTGATTAGACTTATGATAATTTATTGGTATTATTCACTTCCTTGAGGACTACTAATTTTCTAGTTATTATTCTTAACCAGTTCGGTAATTATCTACTTGCTGCTACCCTACAAGCTATCCCAGCCTCTAGCAGTCTAGCAAGTGGACCCGATATAATGCTGACTAACCTACGGTGATTAGCCGATGCGTCTGGTATCGCCACATTATTACCATGTACCCGGGTCTGAGCATAACGCAAGGGAGAACCACATGCGGAATCCAGGTTCCCAGCTTCCCTTTCAAAAACGGTATTCGGTCCGATCACTGTCCCAGACACGGCACATTAGTGAATCACGGCACACTAGTGAGACAAGGCACAGTGGTGAGACTTTCAGCCCAGAACTCACATTTTAAGTGGTCGCTGCAATTCTCCGCGGACTGAGTACCGACGATCTTGCCAATTCAGCCTTGACCGGCACTTCAAAATTGAAACATCCGAGATCCCGTGGTAAAGGGATGTCCTTACTCCTGCCTTGGCCTGGCACTCCATAAGACACCATCGTCATAATTGATCATTCCATTGAATTATCAACAGCCCGGAAATCACTCCAAGAAGCCTTCGTGGTCACAGTATGAAGCTGATAGGATTGATGAAATGGTGAGTCTCCTATGTAAGGAATGAATATCCTGCAAACGTCCCTTGCCTTAGATCGTCGAAGTCGAAGGGCGAAGTTCACGGGCAAATTCCGACGATGCGTCTAACTGTCAGGGTCAGTGAGGTTCCCGCAACGCTTCATCAATAATTGACACTCTTTCTCAAGTCTCCAATACGACGCCTCGAAACAAAAGGATTTACAGCTACATCGATAGTTATTATAATCATAGATAACTTTAAATAATAGGGAAAACCGTATCTAATAGAGTCTTTCAGTTAAAACCTATTAGTTAAGAGGAAGCCTTTATGCTTTAAGTTCTATACTACCCTAGAGGAGTATTTATCTCTGTTTGTACACACTGAAGGAACTAGTTGAATGGAAGATCAAGACATATACTTTGATAAGAGTATATGCTTTTAGGAAGTACTTTATTATAGGTATCTTTAATAATTAAAACAAGCCTATGTATCATCAATTGTCAATCCTTCTTTTCCGCCGTTGCACTAGAGGTAGTTTAATCCAGATAACGCATCTTACTTGAACAGAGATAGTAAAGCATCGACATCGGAGAATTACTAAACGATTTGTTTCGTGAAAGAGAGAGCACGCTAATTGACGACAGCTTGTTCATTCCAGCCATTCTCAGAATTGATTATTGTGTCACCAGCCGCCTTCCCAAATTTGGTCCGGCACATGTGACACTCCCGTGGCTAAGACATGGGACAGCCATCATCGTAAGGCTAGTGTATTCTTACCTGTTTTCAACGTCTTAGACATCCATGAGATCGAGGAAACCTCATGAAAGCATAGAGATCGATATCGCTATCTGACTTGGTGGTTAAGGCACTGACCTATGACGATTGAGATGTAATCCAGAGAGCCACATCCTTCCAACACTGCCGCTGGATCCACATTCCAGTATGCCGATTTCTCTTCAACATAAGCCAAGAAAAGTAGATTTGGTGCGGCTCATACCGGCCATCCCGCTGAAAACGGAAATAATGGTGTCTAGACGGGTCGAGATCAGTCGATGAAGAGTTCAGCTCGTAAAGTCAAGGTGAAAGCATCTGGGAAACACCACTATGGTTATAATATTCATCTTCTGACTTACTCTATAAGAATACCAGGTTCCAACACATAAAGCCTTGTTTCAGTGTCTTCACAAACCAGCAATGCACCACATTCGTTCCTAGGACATCCAGAGCCACCTTTGAGACGGTGGACTTACTTTCATTTAGTTCTATTTTGACTCTGGAATTCCCCAAATATCCATTCATTTCTGAAGACCTTTATCAAAACTTAGCCAAGTATTAATCTCGGCATCACTCTCGGTATCATTCTCAGAGCACTACGATACTTGATCCTTCAATATGGCAATGCCAGTTCAGTCACACAAGACATCGCATTCTCTACCCACCACAGATCTACGTGCCTCGCTGCATGGACGTCAAAGGCCTCGTTACCCTCAGAATTCCTCTACCTGTGGAACCTCTGTTGATGATCATCATACACGATCATCATCATCTCTTTCGTGTTATTCCGCGCCAGAGAGGTTTCAAAGACGCAATCTCAAGGATGAAGCTGCCGGCCAGCTTCGGTCCTTTTCTGCCTGCTCAGGTCGCATAATACGGCCTCCACTTCAACTCTCTCAACGACGTTTCCTCTCTGAGGGGCAAATCTCACAAGCCAGACCTGCATTTATCTCGACATCTCATTTCGATCCCCGCAGTCATGGAGACGTTGAGCCCTCCTCTCCTGCTTCTCAGGAAAGGCATTTCATGACTGCTCTGCACCAGAGGCAAAAACCTGGTATCGCATTTGAAAGTGACACCGAACTGGATAAGCGTTACACTTTTGGGCCTTTGGAACCTCTCCCAACGCCTTCTTCACGTTGGTCTGATTCTAGCTATGGCGAGGGAGGAACCGTCACTCCCGAGGAAGAAGAGCTTACGGACAATGAATCGAGTCACATCGAAATTGCTGGTATTGAGGATACCTTGTCACATTTCTCCATCATCCAGGCGCACCGTGTCTCAATTCATACCTGGGTTTTGAAGCCAACGACAATTGATATCAACCCTGATTCCCAATCAAAACTCTGTGGATGGAATCCAGAAAGTATCGTTGGACCTCCCTGTCCAAAGGAAGCTAAACGTTGGGGTATAATATTCTAGTACATTCTCCCATACATTTATCTCGAAATAATAAGAAGCTTTTGCCTGTATATATGTACGAATCTACAGTGATATCCGGATGTGATAGTTTGTGAAGTTGGTGGTATTAATGCTACATGTGTAGCTCATGATCTCCCGAGGTAATGGAAGATTCAAACAGGCATCGGTCCCATTTAGAAGAACTGAATTGTCAGTGAGACTAAACCCCTAACTTTCGAGCCATAAAACACAGCATCCGATGTACGATGATCCATCTCTATCAAGGCATCTGCGGTGGCTGACTGTACGGCTTGATGACTGACCTTCAAAAACCTTAAATTGATCTGCAGTGGCTGGATTCAGAGCATACATATATGACATATGACTACGGTCGGGCAAGAATCGCGTGATCTCCATTGCACCTGATGTATATCTCGAAAGTGCATGGACTCTGGGAATGTAGCTGAGACGGGGGCCACATACTACGTGCGAAACAGCCATCTACAATATTGTTTCGGTGATTTGTTCAGCCAGTAGTTCTCACTTCAGATTGGCCAGGAACGTAGTGAAGAATCAATTTTGTAGTCAAAGAAGGTCTGTGTCAAAACCATAGCCTCTCCGATATCTTAAGAAAGAATTTAGCTAACTGGAACCACGCCTCTGGCCTATATGATCTTGCTATAGAGATGATACACGTTGATACAACTATTCCTTTCTGGCGGTCAAACGATCTGGGTTTCAGCTCGGGTGACCACGTCTTAAAAGTCTTTTGGTTTCCTTCCTTGGGCGGAGAAACTCACAAGCCCGACATAGGGTCTCTTTTCTGTACTCCCACGGCGGTGACGTGTGAACATTATTCCTTTTGCAGATGTAACATCGCCTTGGGCGGATGCCGGACTGTTGGTTGTTAGATATGTACTTGTCTCTGCGAGATAATAACTCACAAGATTTGGTCCTGTAGGTCTTTCCGATACATGCTGTGGTCTCACCAAAGAATCAGACGTATCGATGATACCTTGGACAGTTCCAGGGCCGGATTTAGTATCAGGAGAAGGTAGAGGAGCATGAAACTGCTGTAGTAACTGCTTGACTATTTCCATATTTTGCAGCATATGGCTAACTTCATGCTGCCTTGGTAACCTTGCTGGAGAAGGTCTCCCTTGCGCTTCTGCAAATTCACAGAGTGTCCGTGACAGTGATTTGATCTGTCGAGTATTAATCCCTCTGTACATGATTACACAACATTGCTCTTACTTACTTCATTAAGTGACTCTTCATAGCTCCGATGACTTGTGTATCGGTCATGAATAGCCTTGTGCCTTGCCTTCGTACCTACGCCGTTAGAGACGGTATCAAACGGAGCTTTAGAACTTGTTGATTTCGGCGAAGTATGTCGAGTCCTATGGTCTACCACCTTGTTTGAGGCTGGTCGATTTACCTGAGCCATGGACATGGGATCTGAGATCAAGAAAGTATAAGACGAGTTGGGTAGTAGCTGATGGCTCAAAGATCGCTTCAGCTTCGCATGAGGGACCCCATTTCTAACAGGACTGATCTGGTGGTGAACGGCCCCAATAGAGGTGCATGGGCTGGAGTGGAGTGGAGCTGTCAAAAAGGCATGTTGGCGTTGATTGAACATCAAGTTGTTATGAGCTGGCAGGGGAGAATGGATGTTATCTGTCACATTTGGTGATTGGGTACGAGGTAATGTGACTGACGGGGAGCTAGAGCTGCAGCGAAGGCGGAGCAGATCATGGTGAAGAACCTCTGCTAACGGGGGCAGTGTCGGCAGTATCGATTGATCCGAGCGCTCTGACGGACGCTTTGGCTCCATCGCACAGACACTGTAAAATCTGATGGAGTGGTGGTAAGCAACAGGGACAGGATCAATGGAAAGGTCTGCTAATGCGCGATCGCAGTGTTGCTTGCTTCTTAAATTGACCCTGTAGAGCACATTCAAACTCGTTGGTGGCTTGATTGGACTGATGGTATCCATGCATTAGCCAAAGTTCCGTCAAGAGATCTGATCGACGATCAGAGTCACTTGGCTGCATAAGAGGGACACGGCACAGGATCTGACAGCCAAGGAATTTTTGTAAATTTCCGCTTCAGGCTATTGATGAAGAGGTGGGGAGGGGGGCGGGGGGGGGGGTGTTCCTTGAT
>NW_022157980.1:0-4306 GCF_003316985.1 Fusarium coffeatum
CTACATGACCAGCTTTGCTCACGCATTTGTTGAAACTCTGTGCTAATTATACCCTCCCTGCATGCATTTTTATGAAGTATTTATCTGAAGGCACCACGCCGAGATATCTCTCTTCCTCGCTGTTCAAGCCCCATCCACTTCCTTCCTTTGCCACCATCCTCTCGCAACAGTCGGGGACACCCCATTAGCGCGTGAAGAGTCTTTGTTTATCAGAGTGCTACATATATCCTGCGTCATACGCCATGGTGTTTACTATCTTCAAGCTTTTGCCATACGACATACGGTTACAGGTGTGGGCTATAGCCTGCCGAAGTGCCCGGATGTCGGTCATGTCTCCCGAATTGAGTGCGACGCTCCGTAAAAAAGGAAATTCACTTCCTGTACATAGAATGATCCAACAACCGGGATGCTCATGTATTGCCATGGCATGCAAAGAGGCCTTCTACGAGTGGGAAAGAGCGACGGTCCTGTTCTCGGAAGGCTCATCTGTCCGTCTGTACACCTCCAGGACTATCTTCCTATTTTCTGACTTAGCGGGCGTAGGAAAAGGACGGTTAGACAGATACCTTGCTAACCCCGATGTGATGTCCAGCATTCAGCATACTGCCTTCTTGGTTACGCCAGGCGTCAGTCTACTCGATATTCTCTCTAGCCTGTCAATCCTGCCTTTGCTGAAGACTGTATCCATCGTCCTTCCTGGTTGCGATACAAAGGGTGCGGAAAACGGGAAGTCACCCGAGGCGAAGACTGCGGCTCGATACTTGACTATGCTTGCGGACCGCTTGTCCCTCGAGGTAAATCACGATACCGCAAATACGATTGGGCTCTTCCTCGAAAGCGCTCCCCCCGATCCCCGAGTCGAGGCATTCTATACTGGCCTCGACGCTCCTCAAATCAATGTCATTTTTCCGCAGTGTGACGAAGATCGTCAACTCGCCAAGATGGACGACAGGTCATCAATGGGATTCTCTCTGTTTGAGTACAAATAGTCCAACGGCTTCCCTGGTCTGCAGAGTATGGCGCGGTAGTTCCTGCTCTATGCAGCCGACTCAGAGCTGAGCGACGTTGAGAACTGGCCAAAACCAGTTCTTTGAGGATCACCCTCACGTTGCGCAGTAGGAAATCAGCGCCCGGATGAGCAATGCTACGTCCCTGGTTTCCGCTCTCGCGCGAGGCTTGGGCCATGTCTCTCGTGATGAGTGTTCATGATAGTTCAAAAGTTACCCTGGGTTAGGGGGAACTTCAAGTCGCATCATTTGCGCATGTGACGATCGCACGGTTACGCTCCTTGCCGTAATTTCTAGACTGCTCTTTTGCTACAGTACCGAAGCCCATGATCGAACACACAAATACCGTCTCCACCGAAACGTAACGTCCAGAGTAAGCACTTTCTTCATGCCCCGCGCGATCAAATGCACGGATCAGGATCGGGCTGTGCTTGGAAACGTTTCTCTCGTGTGAAAGCATAGATCCACAGCTGAATCCGGACCTCATGCTCAATTATGACACGGTCGTACGCCTTTGGACTTACCTCACCAGACATATAAGATGATAGGCTACTAAGAGGCTCCCGCGTAACTTGGACACGATAGATTTTCCCAACATCAAAGCAAATTGCTCGTCCTACACCACCCCTCACTGGATCCGGATACGCTCCCGTAGCCCTGGTTATCTTAGCTCCAGTGGTCAAACTCTAGAGACAGCGGCACATCCTCCAAGCCAAGATCGCTCTACTCTCGCCCTCGTACAGAATGGATTGCCCAAGCACGAAATTGATCGACCTACTACGAGCTTGTCTACCGCGCTGGGAGGAAGAGTTGGAACAGATCAAGGACCCAGATGCTGCACTGAATCAGAAACTGGCTTTGATTCATGATCGATCAAAGAGCAGAATCGAAGAGTTTTCTCTTAACCATCTACGAGATGGTGTTGCTATTGCTGCCCTCAAGCAAGCACTACTTTCCGATGGTCGACAGATCGAAAGGCTTGAGCTCGAGCGCAAAGACAAGATGAAACAGCACCAGGAGCTCCAGAACGCAGATGCTGAGGCAGTAGCAGGGAAGATCATAGGTGATTTGGTCAACATTCTAGGTCTTGACACGGCGCAGAAGCTGGCTCCGGTACTTTACTCTCGCCAGCCGGTGCAGGAGCCTGACCGCGATCTGTGCGACAGCAACGATGTGGAACGAGGTTCCAGGCGACCAAAGGCGGTTACCAATACGGCAATCTCCACGAGTGATACAGGCTACAATACAAGAAACAGACAAAAGTATCGGCAAAGGCCAAGTCCATCGGTGAATGAACCTTGCAGTGGAGAAAGTAGTTCGGTGAGTACTCGGGTTATGGTCCCACCGGCCCTGTTGCTCTCCTTCTCGTAAGATATACTCACAATCACCTAGGCGAAGAGAAAGCTCGCTTTGGATGTAGACAACGAAAGGCCGCCTAAACTGCACCGTTCGGCCGGCACGAAAACTCAGCCTGCCAAAGCATCCCGCTCCGACAGCGTAAGCCCTCCGTCGACACTTTCTATCAGATCCCCCGGTTCACATCAGTACAGTAGCATTGGAGGGAAAGCGCTTGCCATAGACGCCAGGAGAGGCATGACGACGCAATCTAGGAAAATCACGTTTGGAGGTGATAGGACCGCACAGGTCACTGTCCACAGAGACTCCTCTAACGAGCTGTGGATCTGCGCTGTGAAATTTTCTCAAGGTCAGAATACACGGAGAATTGATAACTTTATGGGACGCTCGATCATTCCTGGTTTTCTCCAACTCGTCAATCGCGACCACGCACAGGTAACGAACAGGCGAGAGCGTCAACAGTCAGCCCAGCAAGAGGCACAAGTGACAAGCCGAGCCCAATTTGATTCCAAAGACAATGAACCAACACGCCCGGATGTCGACAAGAAAAAGAAGTTCTAGACCCTCTTCGCCTGGAGTCAGTTTTAACGGGTTACACCGTCTCGTGACGAACGGCGCATGGAAGATCGTCCCTTCACACCGATGATTACAACGGGAATCAAAACGAATTTTGGGTATATAGTCTGTCAACTCAGCCAAAATCTATCTGATTACGGTCCATACGCAGATTTCTCATGCAAAATATGTTGTTAAAAGCTAAAAGATATCGCCATCTGTTTGTTATGGTTGCACACGAATGGCCGCGATCACACGCTGCAATGCCCCTCGGCCATGGTCCTCGTCGTATCGTCTGGAATCCATGACGAACCGTGTCACGGCTCTTGGGGCGGACCGAGGAAGCAAAGTACAGCTCGCATCGATTGTTTCAGGGTCATGGCGACCGCTTACCCCGGTATCCTTCGGTTCGGTCCTTGAGTCTTCCACCATGGCATGCAACAGCCTCGTTTTTGTTATATCAGCCACATCTATACTATTTCCCTGTTAGCTCAATGGAAAGCCATTACTTCTCCTTTCCTTTTCCTTTTTCCTTTTTCTCTACTTTTCAAAGGGAATCAACACATACAGCAAGTGCGATTCTTCATGTTCTTCGGCTCCGTCGCCGATAAGGGCACAGAACGAAGGCAGCATCACTTCTGGCGGGCCGTACTATGCTTTCCAAGTAAGCAATACAGACGAGTGGCCGTCTACGCAAACAGATGTAGGAGGAAAGTGAGAGAATACAGAGACAGAATTTTATACAACAGAATTCACAACGGTGTACAAAGATACAATGGACGAAAAGTAATCTGTACATAGGTAGCAGTCCAGTGCATGCTGTTCAAAATAGACTTTTTGTATAGGTATTGATCATGTTTCATATGGGATCAGGATGTGAGAAATAGCGATAGGCAAACAAAGTGTATGAGCTGAGAGATACAGAACGTCATGACGCCTAGCCATTTTTCTTTTCGCAACGATACGCAACAACACTGATTTTCTCGTCTTGTCTTCTCACTCGGAAGCGTGTAATCATCGTAGCCATGCCAGTCTATGCTCTGGAACAGCCTGCTCTTTGTTGAGTTTAGGGTAGGCCACCAACAGAAGGATGTCTCTCAAATCGGCCATGAAGTATTCCGATTGTTAGATGTGCTCGCATTTGTACATATCCGCTGAGAAAGCATACCCCAGTAAGCGACTTTGTAGCGCGATATATTGCTCATTCATGATCGTTCACCAACTGATTCGACGATGAAGATGATGTGCCAAGAAAGTCGACTCAAATGAAGTTGGACCAAGATCAAGGCGTCATATCACGTGATCGGTTACGCCTTAGGTGGGACCAACGGCTGAATATGGACGGGCGAATGCTTTGACACATTGGACAATTAGGAGTCGAAAAAAAA
>NW_022157981.1:0-65118 GCF_003316985.1 Fusarium coffeatum
GGTCATGTGTAAGCATCGGAGTCATGGTGCTTGAAAAGTGTAATTCAAGATGAAAACCTTATTATCAGGGGGGGAGATTAGTCTAATACATGCCAAGGCCTTTGGAAAGTTCAAGCTCTTCCGTGACTCCCAGTAAGTACTCTTCGAGAGCCTCTAGACCAGTATGATTGTAATCTCTTCGAGGGTTAGCGCAGGCAAAGCGTCCCTACTGCCTGGAAATACCGAGAAATCTATGTCCAGATATGAACAAGAAAAGAAAAGGCTTAAATGCTGGAAAACAGTACCTTTTACTGTTTCACTGTTCAAGTAGATTTACATTTCCACTTTATATTGTCTATACGATCTTTACCTCACCCACTTCTACGTCTCTGAGGAATTTCGCCAAGCCTTTGTCTCCAAAGTGCGAGTCGACTATACCAGTCCTCGTATAGGTTCCAGGCGCACCTTGCACAGGTACCAGATACAGGGCCTTGATATAACCCTTCTTGAAATCAGCCCACAGCAGAAAAAAGACCATCTCCGAGCGTTCGGTCTGTTCTGTGGGGCGGTCCCAGGAAATATAACTCCAAGCCGTCCTTTCGAGGGGATCATCAGAGTCTGATTCATCGGAGTCTGACATCATCCATATATGATCTGGACTATCAGGGTTATCCTTCTTCATTGCACCGCGAAGAACCAGAAATCCATCTTTAACAGCACCAGTAGGATCCTCTCCAGCGGGGACGCATTGCGCCTCGAGGATCTGTGCTTGAGGCTTACCCCATCTTTCGTGATATCCTGCTTCGTAGCAGTACCAGTAACCCGCCTCCCTGAGTCCATCTAGTCTCTCGATATACCCCACAGAGAAAGGAGACCAAGTTGGTGCCATGTATTCTTTCCATCTTTGTACTGGCTCATCCGTGCGAGGGTGCCAGACTAAGGATTTCAATAAGTCATTCTCCCACAGCCCTGCGAGATATTTCCCAGCGCCTTGTGATTGGCAATGTTTCGCGAGACCTGAGAGAGCCGGTAGTCTATCTGCGTCTTTAGAGAGAACTCGTGTTCCGTAGGAACCAAGGAGTTCGCGCCATTGGACATAAAGCCCGTTGATTCTGGGTATCCTTTCTGAACCTGGATGCTTCGTTCTCGAGTTCCTGACCATGTTAAACTCTGACCAGTAGGTGGCTTCTGACTCGTCCGCTTCGACTTCCATGCACTCGCACTTGAGACACTGAACACATTCCCAAACCATCTCACTGGCAGTAAAATGGACGATCCTTCGCGCCAGTATGCTCTCCTGGAGAACCCAACCTCGCCGGTTCAACGGCGAGCTAGTGACTTTCCATCGATGATGTGATTCTCCCGATCTATGACCAGTACTCATCGGTCTGCTGTATATTTCAGACGTGGTAGAGTCAGGATTCCTCATATGAGCTATCTTGGTCGACTTGCTAGGATTGAGCTGCCATGTGTGCTGAAAATCGATATCTTTTCTGTCTATAAACCCCTCTGAAGACTCACTTGCTTGAGATGCTGCCAGGACGAGAAAAGCATTACTGTAAATTGATGCCATCTTGGAGGATTCAACTTCCCAGTCCAATGTGTCGTCTTGGACAATGCAAAGAGAGTCAATCCAAAGATATCGAACTCCGATATTACGAGTAACAGTGACAGCGTCTTGGAAACTCTTGGGAAGGCTATGGTAGCTAATCTCGTGGGTACGGTTCGCAACGGTCCCTGTTGTGGTTTGCAAGACAGGGCCTTTACCCCAACAATGACTCAATGCCACATATGGAGCGACCTGACTTTCTGAAACGTGGAGGTATATGCGATGGTTGATTTCAGCTCCAATGTCAAGAACTCGACGCGGTAACTCAGCATCCTTGACTGCACATCCCTGGTGTGTGAAATCGCAGCTCTCAATCCACTCGTTGATGCGTACCTTGTGGTCTTCCCGACGACCACTTAACGATACTCGACCAGGCTTTACTAAATCCCACGCTGGCCGTGGCGTCCCAACGGGATAGTACAGTTGGTAGGTAGTAGGCTCGAGCATCCTGGAGGGGGCTATCACTCCATAGACCCAGAATAATCCGTTCTCCTGTTTCGATACATAGACTCTAACGTTAGGTCGGTCGTTTTTATACTCAGAGCAAAAGCTGGACACGAGAACACATCGACAGCATCCCTTATCTGACTCCTGCTGCAGTTTCTCCAAGTACTGCCCGGCTCCCCTTCCAGGAGTATTGAAAGAACATAGGTATGTTAACTGATCGTTAGTCCAAGTTATCAATGGGACCTCCATGGTACGGAGAGTGGGATCGTGAACCGTACTTAGTACAGAGATGAACGCTTGGCCAGGTCGTTGAAGGGTGAGACGCGGGGTACCTCACCCCTGCAGCAGTGGATACATCACTCTGCTGACCTCGAGCTGAGGTCACGTGGGGCTCTGGTTTGCAGGTCCAGTCGGCTGTAGCTGGTCAAGGGATATCCTTTTTAGGAATACCTTGCCCTACTAAAGACTTAATTCCGTCATTTAGGTACCAGTCTTCCAGACTTAGAATGCCTTTGAAATGGAATGTCTCAGACTAGTCTTGGTTTCTTAATCGTACCCTTTTCTCAATGGTGCACTTAGCAGAAATGTCTTAGACAACTACCCCTTCAAGGGAGGCAAAGGAGACTGCCACCAGCCCTTTAACCTCTAAGTACTTCTCTAGTTACAACCTTGCCATTTCTTGGAAACTCAACTCTTCACAGCTATCTCGTCTTTCAAGATGGAGCTACCCGTAGCTCGAATATTTTCGACCGTCTTCGCAACACTCTTTTTGGTTGCCGTAACCTTGAAGACACTTTACCTGGGAAATGATCCTTATCGATGCCGCGCTGTCCAGAACACGGGTCGCTGGATAGACCCACCACAGGACGAAGCTGGGAATAGGACACCTTTTCTTCACTGGCAGCCAGATGGATGTATATTGCACCAATATGACTCCGAGGACGCCCGTCGGTGCTTGGAAGGCCGCCCGATCGTTACGGTTGGAGATTCAACATCCCGGAACGTAGCTTTTGCGTTCAGTCGACTGGTAAGTGATGGTCGGGAGCGCTCAATTAACAGCACTGACCAAGGCCAGATTGGCAAGAAGCAAGCCGAGTACGATCTAGCACACATGGACTTTCCCGCCCCGAAGTCGAGCCCATTGAATATGACATACCATGGGCAAAAGATAACGCGTTTGCCAAATCCCTGGCTAGCCTCCCATGGCCATATTGCTCAACAAGAATTTATAAACAATCTTGACCTCTTCGCTGAGGAGAAAAGAGACGTCCCGCTCATCAATGAGCAAACTGGTCCTGCTTTGCTTTATGTATCCGCAGGTGTATGGTTCGGTCAGGCCTTCACTCACGTCAGAGAAAATGAAACAGAACAAGCTAGTGATAATTCAACCGTCGCAGAAATGCACAACCGAACGGCTCCTTTGACTATCCATCCGGATCGTCCAAATATCCCTTGGAGGACTCGCTTTGCTCTATACAAAGACCGCTTTTCCAAGATTGCCAACTTCATCAACGACAACACTCCCGACTATGATCCTTTCACATCTCCAATGGATCCGACTGATGGACTAGGTAACCAATTCTTCTATGCACCCCCTGCAGGCCCTTATTATGTCGGAGATGATCCGGACCGACTTGCCCTCGGAGCGCGAAAGGCAGGGGAAATCCACGAAATACAAGACTGGCTGCGAGAGAATGAAGATAGATGGAGGCTTCCAATGGTTTGGTCGGTCGCCAGGCTTACCTTTGGCCAGAACGAGACTTGGATTGACCCACACAGAACAGGATACCACGTCAAGAAGGAGGTACTTGATACTCGGGCCAATATTCTGCTTAACCTGAGATGTAATGCGAAGCTTGACCGCATCAAGCCCTATCCGTACTCACGCACATGCTGCACTGATTACGGAGTGAAGCCAATGACTCAGCTCGGTTTTGTTGCTTTCGGCATATTCTACCTTGTGGTATGCATCGTCTGCGAAATGGTTGACATCGGCAGTGGACGAGACGAGCCGCGGTTCAACCTTTTCAACATGAAGGTAGGGACCCTGGTTCTCGCGCTACTCATGTGCTATTATGCGGACCGAACCCAGATGATGGCGAAGGGCAGCAAGCTTTGGCAGCCCCAAGATTTTGTTGTCTTATGCATTCCCTGCATTGCAATTCTGCTCACAACGATTCGCCGTACTCGCCCTCGATCTTCATTAGACATATCGGTCTTGCCTTTAGAGACAAATGAGACTGATGAACCCTTTCTCTCTCGGGAACAAACCGATGAGTGGAAAGGTTGGATGCAGTTCTTCATCCTTATCTATCATTGGACTGGGGCCGACAGAAGATCTATCTACGTCTTCATTCGCCTGTGTGTTGCAGCATACCTGTTCCAGACAGGCTATGGTCATACCGTCTACTTCATCAAGAAGAAGGACTTTTCATTTCATCGCGTCGCCAGTGTACTTCTGCGACTCAACATCCTGAGTTGTGCGCTCGCATACTTCATGGATACAGACTACATGTTTTACTATTTCTCGCCACTCGTCTCTTTCTGGTTCCTTGTCGTTTATGGAACCATAGCAATTGGTGGCAAGCGCTACAATAGCGCTCCACAGATTGTCATTACGAAGATCTGCATCTCCTGCTTGCTTCTCTCGCTCGTCTTTATGGGCACACCCTTCACTGGATATCTCTTCAGCGCTCTCAAGTTCCTGTTCAACATACAGTGGGATGCAGAAGAATGGCAATATCGTGTCACGCTCGACATGTTCATCGTTTATGTTGGCATGCTGACGGCAGTGCTTCATCACGAGATGAAGGCAACTACAGTCGACTTAAATCTTCGTGTCGTTCTGGCTGTGGCTGGTTTCTGCGTGGTGCCTTACTACCTCAACTCCACATCATACCTCAAAATGTCTTTATACAAGATCTGGCATCCATTTACATCCTGTGTGCCAATCCTTGGTTTCATCGCCTTGAGAAATGTGTCCGGTCAAGCGAGGAACTACCACTCCAAAGCCATGGCATGGCTGGGAAGGTGTTCACTTGAGACGTATATTTTGCAATTTCACTTGCTTCTTGCAGGTGATACAGAAGGCATCTTGATTGTGGATGGTCTGTTTGGCGATGGGTCTTTGATGGGTGACAGGTGGAGAACACTGGTTATTCTTGTGCCAATTTTCCTATGGATAAGCAATGCCGTGGCACAATCCACGAGCCACCTGGTCAAAGCTATTATGCATAGTTCTCCAGAAGAGCAAAAGATTGGAACCCCACTATTTGCGTGGGCTGAAAAGATCCCTGGTGGCTCCAAAATTACGGCTGCGAAAGTGCGGGTTGCATGCATCCTGATATTGATGTGGGGCATCAACATGATGAGCCCAGGGCATGAGGTTGGTGCAGCACCTGATGGACCGCATGAGTGGAGAGCTTCGCCCCCACCTCCAAAGGAAACACCGTATTAGTTGAATGAGGACCATACATATGTAATAGTCAAGAAGGAGAACAGTCATCGACGAGAAATTCTGATTAACTATACTTGAGATAATTGACATTGTAACTGAACGAAAAACCTGTGTATCTAATAATCAGGTACGATAAGATTCATTCAAGCGGGGAAACAATTTCAGTGCAGCCTTGTAATAAATCTCCCTCTTCCTTTCCTCGTCCCTCTGAAACCCATCCACAAACTTGGTAAAGCCGTTGCTCAACTGCTCCGGCGCATGAGGGTAATCACTCCCGAAAAGCAGATGTCCTGGCTTCGCAAATTCGAAAATCATGGGAAATACCTCCTTGCTCCCAGCAAGAGCCGTGTCGAAGTAGAACTGCTTGGCCTGGCTGATCATATCTTCGGCACTCATGGTCTCTCCAAACTCAGGAAGAGCTATCATAGTGGCTCGCTGGATGAGCGCGATCAGGGTACCGCCGCCATGAGAAAGAATGACCTTGACATCAGGGAATTGTTGGAGACGTCTGTTGAGAATCATGTCTATAGCGGTACGCCCAGTCTCGTGGGGCCAGTCAAAGGCAGGCATAGGAAGTCGTTGATCGAAGTACACTGCAGAGACGTTATTAATGGGGTGAACAAAGACCACTGCTTTGCGACGATTGAGCTCTTTCCAGACTGGCACATATTCCGCGTGATCAAGATATCCTTCAGGTGTGGCGTAGCTAGTGAAGAGTGTGATTCCGTCTGCCTTGAGAATGTCGAACGCGTAGCGTAGCTCTTGTAGAACCAGCTCTGTGTACTGTAGAGAGGGTACCGTGGCAAAGAATCCATTTTTGGGGTTTTCGTCCCGGAGTTGAGCATTATACTCGTTCATCTGCCGAGCGACTGTCGCACTCTTCTCTGGATCAGTGATGTGAGTGACTCCAGGTGTACTGGCTGAGTAAATCGCCGACCCAATGTTGTATGTCTTGTTGAAGGCTATGTCGCTTTCAACGGTCCATTTGGGTACTTCCATGCCTTTCAGACCAGCAGCCACTCCTAGAAATGGATCGATTGAGATTCAAATAGTAGAATGATGGGCGTTTGTGATTATTACCTTGAAGCTGAGGAGGGATGATATGGTGATGGACATCGATGCGGGGGATGTGAGACATGGTGAACGGCTGCTGAATAATAAAGGCCCGGTGGTATATCGAAGAAGTCTGTTGAAGCGATAATAGATATCACTTGAACTCTTGGAGAGACCACCGCAGTACAGAGGTCCGTTTTATAGGTCACTTTGGTGGCGTTCCTGCCGTCAAAGACATTTTTCCTCGACACTCTACCAGATCTTTCAATCTGGTCATAATCGCAAACTGAAGAGCTTCGAATAAGAGGTGTTGACGTCAACAAATCTATTATCAACAACGTAGGTGCTGTTTAAACTTGGAGATGGCTCCTCTTGATTGGCTGAATAAGTTACATCCCGGTCCATCCGAACTAACTTCCGGCTGTCCCGGAACCGTTCCGTCATAGCCCCGCATTAAATCACAAAGGAACGCGTCGGATTCCCTGGAGGCTCGAGATGAGATGCTATAAAATGCAGTTCACGTGAAGTTAATTGTCAAACAGTAGCCGTGTTTCCGAGTCCTACAAATGCTGATTAAGAATGACTTGTAGCGATAGTCCGCGTCTTGAAGGTCTAACGCTCGCATCTTGGAAAAAAGAAAACTCAACCAGAGAATTCAAGACATTTGTTAACTTCGAACATTTCTTACCCAAGTACAGCATGTTGGGTGTTTGAATACACACGATCTGACGAACAAAAAAAATCAATGGAAATTCATATTACACATATCAATGCTAGTTGCAAGCTTCTACTAACCGCACATTGTGAATTGTGCAATTGATCTGTTTAAGGGGGTATAGGGTACGAACAGAGACTTCAACGAAGTCGTTGACCAATCGGGCAACGACGGATCTAACCGACGGGTAAACTGCCCGAGCCAATCAAAAAGCCCTCTAGTCTTGACACGTTTCGTGCCTAGAAGCACCATCGGACGCGCTTTGCTCCTGCCTTTACATATGTTGGGTTCTGGCCTCTTTTTCGTCTTTCTTGTAAGTACATTAAGATTATCTTAGAGACTCTTTTTAAACAGGTTTATGGACACTTCACCATGGACTTAATGAAGCTCGCTTAAATTGCATAAAGACATTTGGGGGTTCCTTGTCCCAAATTGTGGCCTCTTGGCAAATGTGGATAGAGCAAGGTGTCGGGCCCTATTGACTCAACTTACTCTTGAGAAGGATCGAATGCTGAGCGCCAAGATTCAGATGCAAAGAGCATGTTTTATCTGTATACGAATTTGCCAAGAGGAAAGGTTGCTTGCAAGGCTGCTTGCAGTAGGACCAGGCAATGTACAGAGTGCGAGGGATTTATTTCCCATAAAACGTCTAGATTCCGTACCCCAACATGGGGATCAAGTAAGGTTAGTTTATAGTTCTTATGCACTGGTACACATACTCACGGTCCGTGATTCCTTGAAGATAGACATGGCCCGAGATTCCTTAGATCATGCTCAGTAGTATCGCACTCTTTCTCACACAGTCTTAGGGTCCAGACCCGACAGCGTCTTGGCTACACTCACTCCACATTGCTTGCCAAGCACCAGTCACCTGCCACGCTGTCTTTGCGCGCGCGGGGACTGGCTCTATCACGCCCCTAGACAGCGGTAGAATCCTACGGGTGGATCGATCAGAATCCTACAAGTGGATCTGCGGTGCTTCGAAGGATTCAAGCGGGAGACGCTTAATAAGCGCACCAAGGACCCCTTGATTGGGGGCGGGGACATACTTGGCTAACCAATAGGACTGTTGCATTGCATCTTGTTGTAAAATTTCCGTCTGATTAGTACTATCTAAAGTAGCTAGATATTTCCGTGCATGTAACGTAGAGAAAGAAAGAACAAGGGCCCATAACTAGAGTCAGGTGAATGAACCATTCATATGAAGATGTATACGAGCTACCAAGGCTTCTTGGCAGACCCCATCTTACGTTAGTAGAGGCTATGCACAGGAAAGGAAGGCGCAGTTCAGATATCTTCGAAAGGAGAGACTTGCGAAAGATATGCGCAGGATAGGAAGGTGCCAGCAAGATGCCTATGAAAGCAGAGACCCAAGAAAGCTATAAAGACCACAGCCGTTCTGCCCTCGTTTTGAAATCAACAGCTCAATCAATAACGCAGTCCTCAATCACTCTTCTTTAGAACTCTCTACAAATCGACAAATACTCAAGATGAAGGCTGTCACCTCGCTCGTTCTTCAATGCGCCGCCGCAGTGAGCGTCGCTGCTGTGGTAAGGCTTACACCCAATTCTCTAGAAAGGCAGTCAACAGCATGCTGACTCTCTTCCAGGCTCTTCCTGACGGCACCCAGTTGGCCGCTGCTCCTATGGAGGGTTACAAAATTGTTCCCATGCAATGGAAAGGTGTTATCAAGGAGGGAGAGGCTCCCGTTTCCCTGAATGGTACTATTGAGGTAAGATATGTGCAAACACTCTCAGCTATCTGTAACTATACTAACCCTGAGTGTCAGTCGGTTATTGCTCAGATCAAGGAGCTTAACCCGGAGTTCGAGTTGGCGGAAGAAGAAGAGGACGACGCTGTCGCCTCATCCGGACTTGAAGCACGCAACCCAGTAAGATAAATCTCCATTGATATTGCTCTTAACGACACATTCTAAGCGATAATCTAGACTCACATCATTTGCGACGTTGGCGGAAGCGGTTACGTCGATGTGAAGGCTGCCCGACGCGAGAACAGGTACCTTCGATCTTTGGGCAACAGTGTATGTGGTGTGAATGGTGGTCCTGGCACGTGCGCTCGCGTCTCCTGCTCCTATGGTGATGCTATCTGGCTTTGCAACGACAACCGACACTACATCCAACCTCGGTGCAGCTACTTGGCTGACTATGTTGATCGCATCATTTCGCGCTGCAAGTCCACAACCAAGAGCCCACCTTGTACAGTCAGGCCGTGCCCTCCTAGCTGGAGTGCAGAGTTCGTTCGGGGTCAGCAATTCGACAGTGACCACTACAACGTCATTGTTGGCAGAAGCAACTGTTAATTTCTTGATCGGGCGCATCGTGGTTATGCCAACAACTATGATGAACGTTGTATCGCGGTATCCTGTGAAAGCGGGGAGCCAGGACTCGGACCTTACTGATAGAGACGTTAAGCTGCTAGACTAGATTACATTCTTCCGATGCCTTGTCAGGCCTCGTTTCAATTTCAATCAAGAACTTCTTGACCATTCATCAAATAGCGCGTTTATGTGAGAACGCAGAAGACGGATCTTTTGCTTGTCTTGCTCAGCAACAGCAGCTTGCCACCCTTGTATTCGAAGTGGCAAAGGGGAAGCCTTGGCGGAAATGGAGCCCAAAGAGCGCTAGGGGTTTACCACTAGATCTAAAGGAATCACAGGATAAGTAGAGGTTATCTGGGTGTCTTGATTTAACCGCTTGTGTGATGTTAGTCCACTTGTAAAAGTCCACTGATACGCGCCAAGTCTTCCAAGTCTCGCACCCGGCTTGGCTCTTCCATACTGGGATGGAAATCCGAGTGAGGCCAAGGATAAGGTTATACCCCATCTTTCATTGACAAGGAGTACAATTCCCTATCTCCTCTACTCATAAAAACTCCTGCAAGGTATCGTAGATACCCAAGACAGGAACAATAGCGATTATACTAGGCCATAAGGTTGCCAATCCTTCCAGTGTTCCCCTACGGTCTTTTTAGCGTCCAACTCGCGAACCAGACCAAAGTCCAGAACGGAAATGTAGGCAAGAATTTCTCTGAGCAGGTGTCCAAGCTTCTCTATGAAGAGACCATCCGCTGTTTCTACCTTCAAAGATTCTGAAACCGAGAGGGCGGCCTAGACCGAAGACAGGAAGCCTGCACCGCCTTCTGGAGACCAAGGGTGTCCTGAATTACCCGAGATATTTAACATTCTAAGAAAATTTAGAGTCGCTTGCATATTTTCTATTTCAGCCCACGAATTCCGATCATGTGAGCGATACCAATCCTGAGTTTTATGATCGTATTCATAGTTGGGCGAAGCCTCGAGGTGATGAACATATCGCGGACAAGGAGATTCCTGTTGCGCTGACGGATTGCAGAGCTCTGGTGAGTAATTAGAGAGTGTTCAACCTTCAGATCGCCAGATCGATGTAGATATTAAAGAAAGATCTTAAATCGCCTATGAGGTATAATAAATACATGGTACGGGCAACAAGTACAACGTTCTATAATAATGTACAATGCTTAGAGTCTCACATTTGTCCCAATGAGAGCTGACCCCTTCCCCAACAGAGTTCAACCTTGCTGTGGGAAATACCAATGTTTAAGAAGAAGACGAAGCTTATTTCATGCAGTTCCTCGCTCCCGACTCAGTCAACAAAGTGGAATATCGCCTGTGCAACCATCCTCCAAATCCACCAAATGGATCCTCCGCATCACTCGCCTCTTTCCTCCCGTCAAAGGTAAGAACTCTGAATTTTAAAACGGCGACTGGTTTCTCGTGGTCCAGAATTGCGTGCATCTCTACCATGTTGTCAATATCCATGGGCGCAGGTGGTGACTGGTGTGGGTCGAAACAGCCTCTCATTGTGATGCATGTGGGTGTCTTGGAGAGTACCACGAAATGATTTGTGAAGTATGTGCCTTGAACAAGTTAGCTTGGAATGGCTCAAGAGCGTAGGGGTAGATGTACCTGGCTCATATTTGCTCTCCAGAAGATCCTTCTTCTCCCATACGTCGTTCTTACAGTTTTCATTTTTGAAGAATGTCATGATCTTCCTTTGAGGCGCATACCCTAGCTCGGTAAGTATATATCCGCAATTCTGTGTACTTGGATCTTTACCAAAGCCTCCCCACATCCCAGCTGCGAACCTTTCAATTAACATGGTGCCACCATTCGTTGCGTCTTCAATGAGTTTGGGGTCAAGCTTTGTAAATGGCACTTCGCGCACACAAGAGTCAGCAGAAACGGGTTTGTTCCATGGATTCGTCTGCTTCAGCATAGAGTGCGTGAACAGCGATCTGCCATTCACGGGACCGAAGGGCTCAAATTTGCATTGCTTTGTAAGAAGGTGGAAGCTTAGTGCGCCAGTAACAGAAACCCCCGCTACTACTTTCGTCGTGAACAGTAACCGTTGGCGGAGTGTAGAGGATAACAAAGGCATGATAGCAATTGATCGAATTAACAGGATAAAGAACCGTACGAAGGCAAAAGAAAAAGAAATAATTTCTGCATGAAGAGGGAGTTCAGGACTAGAAATAAGAGTCCTTTGAACCCACTACGTGGGTACAGCCTCCACAGCAACAACTACGCCTCCACCAACATCTTCAGCTCTTTCAGCGCTGTCAGTCTGGAAGACTCCTGACACCTTAGAGTTCCAGCCGCAAAGACCAACGGACGCCAAGCCAATCAAGTACAGTTTTTCACGCTGCCCCTGCTATTATTCTTAGTTTGATCCACTTTGGCAGTCATATACCGCTGACTTATACCCGCTGACTCATTCTCGATGGCTTATCGCTGTTATCATCCTTGATAGGATCCACCCAAGAAAGAAATGCAGTACTTACAATTGTAATTTTACTAAATGAGAATGAGTAGGTAAACAACTCATCCCCTCGTCGATTAATAACCTTCCTCGATGCTGAATTGCACAGGATTCTATTCACTACTCTACGCCTGTCATTGCGTCGCTGGTCTGCACTAATCCAGTAAACACCCTTCCATGCTTGCATATGAGGGTCATTGGATGTCTCGATACTCGCAATTCTCCCCCTTCTCGGGATTCGGGGTAAATACAATCTGTTGCTGTTTGACAACATTATCTGCGGAAATCTTGTTGAGTTCTATTCTACCGACAGGAACAAAGGTAGTGCTCTTGTATGGCTTGGTTGCATTATCCAGGATATCGTCGATTCGTCTGGGTCAGCAACGTGGGCTTGAATGATGAAGATAATCGGCTTGTCTGGGAATTGCTGCTGGAAATCACCCTCCAGGTGGTGGTTTCCAAGCCGCACCAGGTTTTGCCTGTCTTCGGGGGTCTTACTGGGGTAGAGATGGACTCATTCGACGGGATCAAGGCGATAACTGACATTGGCAACTTAACCATCAGTATTCGTCGAAATGTGGGTATTGGGCTTACAGTATGTGATGGTGCCATAGTATTGAGGGTTGGGCTTCTCAGAGCCAACAAAGACTGCGGCAGCTTGATTCTATGGCTTTTTGAGGAAAGACAAGAATGAAGCATGTGCTTCACTATAAGCCTTCTGCTCTTTGGTATCACCGCCTCCTCCAGCCTTTGCCTTCCTGAGAATAGCGTCAGCGCGCACATCGCCTCCAAAGAGTTTTAGAAACGCCAGAAAGTCTTCCCCGTTGCGAGTTGCAAAGCTATTGAGATAATGCAGGGACTGATGGACCTGGCATGGCACAGACTACGGACCGTTTCCAGCCATAAGCAACATACGCTCAAACAGCCCGCCACATTGGTTGAACCTTGCCTTGTCCAGGATCTGAATTTTACGCTACTTTCCCCACTGCCTTCCCTGACAACGAACGCCCTGCACCCACTGAGAAGCCCCAGCCCGAGCCCATCACCAAGACCAATGACGGTACTGTCTTGATGACCTGATCGTACTACATATCCGGAGTGGAAACCACCCCGGAGTAAAGTCCACTTACACCAATGTTGTCAGAGACCTTGCAACTCTCGAGACCCCACGACTCACGCAACCTTATTTCGATTCTTGTAAGTGACTGAGTGCTAACGATTTTAATAGTATTCAGTTCCTCAAGGACAACGGTGGGCTTGGTAAGTGTGGAACAACGTATTTTTCCAACAGCTATCACGTCACACTTACTAATTGTATTCTGTGTCATCGCGATTGCTGATTTGGAGTCAAGCGCTCGACTCGTGTTTTCTTTTTCCTTTCTTTTTCAGATAGATGGTAATATTGCATTGTAGTTGAAACCCATATTTTACGACGAAAAGCTTATCATAGCGGTGATGATGTGCGTATAAGTGAGATGCAGTGAAACAAAGAAACACCGAGTCGGCTGTGGCCGAGATGAAGGAAAAAGACCAGGATGAAGCTATCAACGTTAATGGACCATTCAAAGGACGAACAAGCATAAGAATCCATGCAAAAAGTCAACAAAAGGTCCATTCGCGTGTCTTTAGCGAGTATCTGTGCTCAATGGGCGCGCCGAGAGATCCACCCAAAACATGACCAAAACTTGGCTAACAACGCTATGATCCGATCTAGATCATCACGAGATAAAACTTTTGGTGACGTTCAAATGGAAAATAGAAAGCGGATGGCAGGGAAAAGAGAGGTTTTTTGATAGGCAGGTCACATTGATAGGAGAGGCGACGAGTATCATTCTGCATGAGTGGGCACTGACAGTTGGCATAGCAGCCTGAACAGGGGTTAAGCGGCGAATCAAGACGCGCCTCAAACGCGCATGAACTTCACCGCTCCCTTTTTTATGCAGCAAGTTTGACAGCTCAGAAGTTGAAGTGGGCCTCACCGCGCTCCCATGTTTAAATGAAAAGACGGCGCTCCAGGAAAATGTTTTTCTTCATTGACCATTTTGTCAAAATAATTCCACAATGAGCGTTTCTGTCAACTCCAAGATCCTCGGCCAGCTGAGCCGGCCCGAGGCTGAGACACTGCTCGGTGCAAGTGACAACTTGACCCCCTGTCAGGTCAAGATCGTCAATGTTCCGCAAATCGTTGTCGTTGGTGCACAGTCCGCTGGAAAGTCCTCGGTTCTACAAGCAATCACCCATATCCGCTTCCCAGACCACGCCACAAGGTTTGCAACCGAGTTGAACCTCCGAAAAGCCAGCGAGGCGCGCGTCGATGTGAATGTCAAATTCGCAGATCCATCAAAACCTCCCAAATCGTTCGAACGAGATGGCTTTCATGAGGTTGACCTGCTTGACATCATCGAGGACGCCACAGAGTGCATGGATCTCGGCGCGACAGAAACGGAAATTTCCCAAGATGTGCTTTGTATCGACATTCAAGGACCTGAGTTACCTACTCTGCGCTTGGTGGATCTCCCTGGTCTTTCCTCAGACGGCAAGCAAAAGGTTGATGAGCTTATCGAGAAATACATGGGTCAACAAAACAGCCTAATGGTTGTGGTCCTGGCGGCTGACGACAGCGACGCGAACTGCGCTACGCTCGAAAAGGCCAAGCGCGTCGACCCCCAAGGACAAAGAACATTTGGAGTCATCACTAAACCAGACCTCGCACCTGCCGGATCTGACGTTGAGCAAAAATACGTCAGAATCGCGAGAGGCCAGGACGCTGCGTTCGAGTCGAAGCTCGGCTGGCACGTTCTTCACAACGGTTCCAGCAGCACAGCGAGCTTTGGGTCACGAGACGAGCATGAGGTGTCATTTTTCCAGCAGGGTGCTTGGGCGGAAATCCCCACCCAAGCTTGCGGCATCCTTCGTTTACGGAAAAAGCTCAGGGAGCTTTTATACACTCAGATGAGAAGATCTCTACCCGAGGCCATCTCAGACATCCAAGAGAAGCTCAAGGTGCGAAGGGAGAAGTTGGAGAAGCTTGGCACCTCCAGATCTGACCCGAGATCGTTCCTGTTGGGCGTTGCTGCCGATTATCAACGCCTTTTGAGGGATGCTCTTCACGGACGATACAATGACGAATTCTTTGGAGGGTTGAACGACGGTGACCACAAGCTACGTGCTCAACTTCGTAACTTTAGCCGAGCCTTAGATCATGTCCTTCGCACAAGAGGTTCGACACAGGTGATGGGCCCGGACGACGACGTTCCTGAATATGTCAAGGAGTTCCTGGTCCGATACCCTTACGACTTCCCGGATGCGAAGGTCATGACGAGAGAGGAGCTCCGCGCTCAACTCGAGAGACAAGCGGCCGTCAACCAAGGCCGAAAGCTCTCTGGTATTCCCGACAGTGAGCTCATGGTCCAACTGCTTAAACAGCAGGCGGCATCATGGAAGCCTATCGCTGAGTACCACGTCGAGCTGGTGGCGACAGTTGTCAAGGCATTTGTTGACCAAGTCTTTGTACACGTGGCAGGACCCCTGCACACCAATCAAACAACAGAGATGATCCTGACGGAATACGTGGACGACTTTTTCGAAACCGCCAAGGACGAGATGCACCACAAGATTGACGAGCTATTGAGGCCTTACCTCGAAGGCTATGCGCTACCCTTGGACCTGGAGTCCAATGGTGCCGAGTGCGGAATGGACAAGGCTCTGAATATCATGCAGGCGTATCATCAGGTACAGACCCCACTTCCAATTAACCCGACTCAACTAACCCCATACAGAGATCTCGACGCACCTTTGTGGACAATGTGACCAACTATGCGGTCCAAGGTTGCCTCATCCGCGGCCTACCTGGTCTATTTACACCACAGAAGATTGGTAGCCTAAGTGATGAGAGTGTGGAGGAAATGGCAGCCGAACCTAGTGACAAGCAGCCACAACGGGAAAGTCTCCACGAAGAGATCAAGCTTCTCGAGCAAGGCTTGGGCCCATGCAAGCGATACAAGCCCAGGGCAATGACAGGTACGTTGCCGAAACCGCCACGATGGCCTTACCAATCTAACTTTGATGAAATAGTACCGTCGATTCGCAACACTCCCGCCAGCACGACCAGCGCACCTGAGACCGGAACTTCAGATGCTGATCTAGGTACCGCCAAGGCAGTGAAAACTGTTGACGCCCCTGCAGGAGAGTCTGAGGATGTCGATACCACAGTAGAGGAGTCCAAGGTCCCCGATACCGAGGAAACGACCACCGATGCACCTGAGTCTTCGGAGCAGGAAAAGACGGAATCGGTCCCAGCGGATGCAGGTACAACACCAGCTCTGGCCAGCAGCTCCGGATCATTCACCAACAGCCTTGATCAGATGCTCGCTACTGCCACTCCTCAGAGCGCCGTTGATAGTGCCACCGTTGAGACCAGCAAGCCGGTAGACTCTATTCCTGTGCCTGACCAGAAGCGTAACAGCGCAGCATTTATCGACATTCTGCCTGGGTCGCCAGACTCTAAGCCAGCGTCGATACTCGCCAATCTCCATTCCGAGATGGAGAAGACCGACACGGCGTCTCCCCAGCCCAGCATCAACGGTGTCTTGGCTTCGAAATCCCAGACACCTCAGGAGAACGGTAAGGCGTTCTTCAACGGCGGTCCTCCCAAGCCAGAAGAACCAAGACCTACATCCCCCCCTCTGAGCCCCTCCAGACCTTTCAGCAGCGATGGTATACTCTTCAGCAGCCGCGCATACAAGCCCCGGGACCCTGGCCCAGAGCTGGCGCAGCAAGGATCTAGCTCTAGCGGTGGTGGAATCGGCAACAGCTTCCGCGTTATCTTTTCCAAGGCAAGCAGCTCAAAACCCCAGACAAACACGACCAACACAAACGGATACTTCGGGAAGCATTCGGCTGCCTGAGAACGACTTCAAAGCCACTTGATGAGTTATGGGTCAGCTGAGGTAGCGACAAACAGTGTGATTCAGTAAAACAGCGAGTTTCTCGGGGCGACAGGGGATGTATGGCACAGCGATCACTACACACTAACCCAATCACTTCACGAATATAAGTGGCTGTCTTCTTGAAAGACACGCTCCGGGAGCTATTAATGGATATGAAGCCTATGATTAAGCATTAGAATGACTATACATGATGGAAGATGAACTTTGACGATTGAAGGAAGGAGGGTGAAAGACGTGGACAAATTGCTTAGAATGGATGTAAATAAGTTCGAGTCTACAGACTGATAAATTGACTACGGCATCGACCGCCGAGCTTCGCACTTGCCCCACCTTCGAAACTGACTCCGAAATCGCGCCACATTCTCACCGGGAAGCGAGAATCCTATGTACGTGATGTACCGAGTCGGATCTCGCCCGCGGCACATTGACGCTCAGAACTACCGATTTAAGACGCTTGCATTGAATAAAAGGGCTGCGCTTTGCAGGTCGGAAGTCGGGGCACTCTGCATTTCATGTAACGTCGTATTTTCATGTTGACGCTGGGACGTGGCGATGACAATGTGGACGATGAAGACTCTTGTTCTTTCACCCGCTACGGTGATGAGAGATGGATCCGGTTTCATTGCTTTCGTTTACTATACTCTTAATTGATTTTCTGAGTGTAATGAGTTTCCAACTAGTCGCACTATCATCGATATTATAATGGCAATAGTCTCTTTCCGGGATAGGATTCCGTTCCCAGCTGAAGGATCACAGGCTGCAAAAAGCGGTTCATAAGACAACTTTTTAGAAGTATCCATCCTTGCCTTTCGCCACAGTTTGAAGGATTTGTTATTACTAGCCTATTGGAAGTAGGGTATGGTTAATCTTTAACATAACCTCCGCACGCAGTGCCCGTTGAGGTTGACTGTCAACCCCGAAGGTTGCGGATTTCTTGAAATGATGATTCAGCAAGACGTGGAATCTTTATCCGTACCAATTGGGAGCCAGCCTTGAGACGATATCTTGGTCTCTTTGCTGAAGGATTCATGTTACAACTCCCGGACCACGGCTTTCAAAGTCAAGAGACGCATTACGCGTCATTAAAGGCAATACCAAGACACCACCCTTGCACCATCCCCATGAGGAAATCTTCTTTCCTGGTTCGAGCCCGAATTACTTCATGAAGATCCCAGTCAATTAACACCCTGTCGCTAGGAGATCTTATACGTATCTGTAATGTAACGTTCATCGCTGCATCTAATTACTCCCTATACTGTACTTGCCAACATAGATAGCTGTGATACATTATGTCGGTCATTCTGTTGACAGGCAAGACCAGTTTCTCTAGTGAGGTTTGCTTCTACTTTTCACAGCAAGGAATCCCAGATGTTGTGAATCATAGGCCTACCCAATAGTGTCACTCTCGAATCCACTACCTGCAGCCAGATGGGACCAACATAAGTACTCCGACGGACTACCAAAAGGGCTAGGGGTTTCAAGACCCTTGTCACTCTCATACAGACTCTGGGGTCACACAATAACTGATCCTTCGACAATCTTCAACGGAACAGGCATCTCGTTTATTTACCTCGTCTTGGCATTCTTGATCCTTTCTCCAAGACAAAGGATGCAAATCCCATGAACATTCGCACTTTATAAGACCAGAGTTATCCAGCACTCTCTTAAATTGAGCCAGTCAGTCCTACGTCTTTCTATCAATTCTACCTCCAAAAGTCACATCGTTTCGTCAGTACCACAGTCATGCAGTTCAAGAACGCTATCTTCACTATCGGCGTCCTCATCAGCGCCTGCACCGCTGCTGCTGTCCCTGAAGCTCAGCCCCGTGAGTTGACCTAACAGTCATTGGTATATATCCATTGCAACAGACCACATACTAAACTTATACAAGCTACCCCTGATCTCTCCAAGCGCGCTTGCAACGAGGATGGATACGCTAAGTGCACTCAAGCGTGTCAGATGGGACCCGGTGGCGCTCCCCTTGGATGCTGGGCTGGTAAGTGATAGGCCTGAGGTATAAAAACCGGAACCACTACTGACAGGATACCCTTTAAAGGATGCTGCGCTACTTGGGACTGCTGTTAATTCGCCCGTCTGATCATCTCGGATCACAGCAAAAGTGAATGAGGATCATCGTTTAGGACAAACTTCTAGGAGCTACTACACTGCAGTACATCAAACTTGGGCCGACAGTCTTTACCGTTGCAGTGAGGCTCCCATTATCGAGAGATTAAATACAATTACAATCGTTTTATTTCATTAAGTCAGATTTGAGGTTAGGCGTTCAGCATTAAAAGACTTCATCTGTAATGATCACAATAAACAAAGCCTGGAGACATCGCTCCTGGGAATACAATACCAGTAGCGTTCACATCATTTGAGTGGTAGCTAAACTAAAGATACAGTGGTCCACTCTGCCTTTGAGAAATGCGGCAATGAAGAGTGCTTGAGCATAAAGGTCTGGATTTCGACTTCTTCACTAACAGTGACAGGGGCAGGACTTGAGCCAGTACCTTCTTGTCCAGCTTGGTTGTTGTGCGTCTTCCTCGGCTCCTCTTCAGCTGCAACGCTGCAGGAACCAGGATCTGGTACTATCCTTGCGCGCCTCACCGGAAATTTAACATCGGACGATGAACATTCCACTGAGTAGCTGCGTAATTTGGAATCGAAAACCCTTTCTTGCTCTGCGGAAGGGTAATGAGATGTTTCGTCGTCAATTCCGATCCCCTGTTTGATAATTGTGTTACGTATCACGGGTATGATCTGAGAGGGAAAGCGAAAGTCTTCCAGCCAGGTTCCAACTCTCGTAAATTCGCGCTCCTTGGCATTGATACTTCTTGTGACAATAATGCCTTTCAACATCTCGTCAACCCTGGATACTCCGGATTCAGCGATGTACAGTGGAAGAAGAAAGAGATTATTGAGGCTTTGTATTAGCCTGCTAAATTCGAAGGAAAATTTGATCTCCCGCCATTGGCTGTCTGGTCGAAATCCAAGACATTCAATACTGTTGTCCGCTTGTATCACGGTATCCTGGTCCCATCGATAGCTTTCAGGTGGAAACTCCATGTCCGAAACAGCAAAGAGTTCCATCGGTATGAGGAGACATCTAATTTCCAGGACTGCTTTGTCAAATATAGCATATGGGCTAATCCCCTCTGCAAACATCTTTGCGCGACACAGCATAGCCAGTGGCCGGAACGATTTTGACTCGTAGGTATTAGGAGTATCAGTTGGAATCCGAGGTCCTGGACCTGTGTAAGATTCGCCTGTGACGATCGATCCAGGATAATAGAGCCAAGACCATGTCGGTGTGGGCATGTTCGACCTTTTATGTACTGTCCATATCTCGCCAGGCCGCCCACCGAAAACAACATGTTTTGGTGTTTTAGGAACCCACAGGAGTTCCTACATCCACGTCTCGAGCCATATACCGGCGAAAAAGGTATCTCCTGTGCTGGTTGAGATTGCTTTGACCAGGCCAGCTAATGCGACAAGTCGATCCTCTTCATAAGTGAGATCGCATGAAGTATAGGTTTCGAGGGTTAAACTCCATGGTCTATCTCTTTCCTCACAAATCAGACTGGGAATTGACTCCCGCTTTTGAACATGGTGAATACCAAGAGGCGAGGCCTGATTGGCAACGCAGTCGTCACACTCCCAGTATAACTGATCTTTACTCAGGTAAAGAATGCGTCTCGACAGAAGACGCTCTTGAACGACCCAAGCTCGTCGGTTGGTAGCTGCATAATTCACGCAGGTCTGGAAGTCGTTTGGTTCTATTTCCTGCACTAGCACGAAATCACTTTCGTGCGAAAGGGTGTGATTGTTTGCAACCCAGTTCTCGTCCAGAAATGACGCGACTCTGCCAGGTCGGGGAATACTGCGGGGCTGACATTCGTGGAAGACGCTACGATCCTCAGTATCCCAACAGATTGTCAATGTCAGGAAAGCACCCGCGTATATATCGGTCATAAGCGGAGCTTCCGTACGGAATTCGGTTCCGTCGTCGTCCTGGATAATACATAGAGAGTCGACCCAGAGGTATCTGATAGAGATCGCTCGGCAGACAGCAATGACATCCTGATAGGATTGCGGTAAGACCTGATCAGATCGAGGACGTAGGTAGGTGTGATAGTTGTCTCTGGATAGCGTAGGCGTATGTTTGGACCATCTATGGGAAAGTGCAATGTATGAAACGCGGGTATCCGTCTTCCAAAGATTCCGTGTAGTGGAGTCACTGTCGCCAAGATCTAACAACCGGGTAGGCATAACATTTCCATTAAGTGAGGATCATCTCTCTACAGGCGCTATGTTGAGAATCACAGACACCGATCCAACGTTCGATTGCTTCTGCAGTAGATTTTGGAGTAGGCATCGCGGGAATGGGGTCTTTCTTTTCGATATCTAGCGCAAGAGGTAAGTCCTACTAAAAGGGAAATCGAAAGGAAAGCACAATAAATTACCCAAGAAACACTGCTCGGTTGTTTTTCATACAGCTACTTGCAATTCCAATAGATATGGGTCATCATTATCTCTGGCTTGAATTGAAACGACGTACTTGGCGTATGCTGGCTCATACTCAATCTTTGTGAATTCTGCCCGAAATCCAGGAAGCGCTTCATCAACTGGTCTTGTAGCTGGTGAAGATCGTAATGAGCGCCAAAGTGTCCAGCAAACGGGGCAATCAACATCGAGAGACGCTATCAAGGCTTCCCATGACCCATGCATCAACAATTCGTCTTCAGTCATCCATTCAATAAATGTCTCTTCTTCTGGAGAGCGACCCCGATATCGGTGCCTGTGCCATGTTTGGGACTGTAAAGGAGCTTCCCTTGTGATTGTGATCGGCTCCATTTCGTCACTGGCATCACTGTCATTGCTGTCGTTACTGTGATCGCTACTATCGCTGTTATCGCTGGTGTCGCCATCATCTTTTTTTGTATCGGATTCCAAGATGCGTAAAGTTTCATCTCTACCAGTTGGGAAATACCGCAAAGCTTCCCGGCAGACTTGACAAAGGCTCATGATATCCAATAGAGGGTTTAATAAATTTGCAAGGACAATAGTAGGGAAGAAGTAAAACTCTCACATAATGTGAGGGGTCATATCGGGTTTAGGCACGTGACAGCGACCGGGGAATAGAAAGAAAGTCCAGACACTTGATGAGAACTATACTAAGTATAAGCTTCCTAATAGATAACTAACTAAATCGTATTAAAATAAAGTAAGACAGCAGTTTATAAACTTATAAGACTGGGGACAATAAAGGTTGTTAACGAGCCTGAAAGATTGGAGAGGATTTAAGAGGCTAGCCTGGATAAGTTGCTACAAGTGTCGCGCCCTGTGGGGCAGGTACGCGACGCGTCTGGTTTTACTTCTTTGCTATTACTCATTGACTGAGGTGTCCACACTGCAGTTGTAGAGCCTCACTGTGTATAGCAAAACTAGACGTCTTGATGGCTCGTAACGAGAATAGAGTCAAGAAGTTGAATGTCTCATTTGTTACCTACATGCCGCTGGTGTTGTGTGGGAGATGCGAAAGTCGATCAGGTTTGTATTCATCAAAACCACGACCTGTGCTGGGTTACCACCAAGTAATGTGTGGTCGAATCCTTGTCGCTCTACAATTTTAAACTTTCGTTGGTATGCTTTGATGGAACTGCGCTTTAAAAGCATCAAATAGCACCCTCGTCGGCCGCCCGAGTGAGTCACACCGACTCATTTGACATCCCTGGAATTGAAGCGCATGGTTATTTATCTATCAACGTTTTCTCCTTACATTCGACACTTGAAGGTTTTACATTTCTGTTAGACTACCCTGTACATCCAAGATTCTCAATGCGACCCACGCCACTGGAAAGATCGCGACTCTGTGCCGCGTGCAGCCACGCGTGCGCACAGTCCATTATCGGATGTGGACCCCTGACATGCCAGATCCACTGGTCTCAATATAACCTCGAAAAACGTCAGTACGTCAGCGATACCAGGCAAGACTGGGATAGACTATCTGATGTATCTGGTTGGGCGAAATGGTCAAAAACCAAGCGAGAATTCCTTACAGAAACAAACATCTCCGGATGTCATCTTTGTATCATCATCGCACACGCCTTCGATGATGCGTCAAAAGAGACTTTTGGAGAAATGGAGCCCGCGGAAGAGGTTCAACTTTGCTTCGCTTATCGCACAATAGAGCGCGACCCCAGTGGAATGCTGGATTGGCAAGAGAGGACAAGCATGTCGATCAATGATATTACTCTAGAAAATCATCTTCCCGATGAGTTTTGGTTGCAGATTCGACCTGGCAAGAATTCTGTTTTCACTAAACTCTATATTGATTTGCGGTTAAGGCCACTGCAGGGTATTAGTCCATCATTACACGATTGACAGTAGCTAATGCTTGATACAGAAACCGATACACATCATATCCTCAAGACTGTTCCTGGGAAACAGGTTTCAACCATGAACGAACAGAATCTTCAATTGGCCCTGAGATGGATCAAAAGCTGTAATCGTTCACATCCAAAGTGCAAGGCTTTCCGACATCAAATGACTGGATGGCGACCAACAAGACTCATCTATGTTGGGCCACAGCCTGATCAGTCCAAGCTTGTAATTTCGAGTGACAAAGCCAGATCGGTACCCTATGTCGCAGTAAGCTATTGTTGGGGACCTGCAAATAGTGTCACTCTTTCCCAGGAAAACATCAGCGACTTCCAGAAACAAATTCCCTGGCAGTACCTGCCCGCCACCATTCAGAGCGCAATAGCTACTACGAAAGATCTTGGCTACCAATACTTATGGGTAGATTCTCTTTGCATTATTCAGAACTCTAAGGATGACTGGGCTCACGAGTCATCAAGGATGGGCGATATCTACGGGATGGCAGACATCACGCTCGCCGCTGCTGGAGGATCCAGTGTCCAAGATCCCATGTTCTACCGCAGAGACCCGCGAGCCGTTCGACCGTGTGTGGCAAATATCATGCCAAATTACCGATACACCAAGCTCAGCTACCCATGGGCCATATATCCCCACCAAGCAGAACGGATGCTGGACAGCACTATTAACCAGAGTCCTCTTAGTCGTCGTGCATGGGCTCTACAGGAGCTTCTCTTATCACCGCGGTCTTTAATACTTGGTTCGAAACAAATGGTTTGGTCTTGTGCAACTACAGAAGCAAGTGAGGGGTTTCCATTAGGATTGGATCCTAAGTTCAGTACTCCATTGGCCGAAGATTCGAGTCTGTCGCAACTTCGCCAAAGACTGATGAGGATGTCAATTCCAGACGAGCCTCCGTCTAGATTTTGGAACGACTTCATCAGCAAATATACACGATGTCGCTTGTCAGTAGGTTCCGATACCCTAGTCGCTCTGCAGGGCTTAGTGGGGAGGATCATGATGATGGTCGACATGAGACGTCAGTCAAATCCAGACGAACCAGGAGCGAACTATGTTGCTGGTCTTTGGCACGACCGACACTTCCAGCAAAGCCTACTCTGGCGACCCAAGGTCGGCTCAACTCGTAGTAGACCAGAAGCCTATAGAGCTCCATCTTGGAGCTGGGCGTCAATAGATGGCGACATTGACTTCTTTGAGCAGTATGTCCCTTGGCTTTGGAACAAGATGGAGATTGAGTTTGCAACAGTTATTGATGTTAATGTTGAAGCCGCGGCTATCCACTCATCTTCAGCGACTGGAGCAGTCACTTCTGGCTATATCGATATAAAGTGTCATGTTCGTTCATGCATGTTGCTAAAAGCTGGGCCGGGACTCGACGGGTCCAAAGCCTATGAACAGGACGAAGCGCTGGTTGTATCATCGGAGGAATTCCACAGACTGTCCGAAAACACACCCCTTCAAGACTTCTGTGCAGGAACCACGATAAATGAGCTTGCACATCGATTTGCGAACTCATGTATCATCGATATGCCAGAAGAAATACCAGATTCAAAATGGACAGAGGTCTATTGCATACCTCTCCAGCTGGGGCAGTGCCAGACCGATCGTTACGAACAATCAGTTTGGGAAAGCTACGAAGGCTTGGTTGTTGTTCCGGTTCATAGCGGCGCGTGCACAAACTATAAGCGCAATCTTTCGCACACTGAAAGCCCGGACCTGACAAAAATATTCCGTCGGATTGGCACGTTTCGTTTTGATCTACACGAAGGAAACCGGGCATCGAGACGAGGCGAACTTTTGGGCACTGGTAGCGACCTACAAGAAAGGAGAGAGCTAATTCGCATAATCTAACTTTAACATTAACTTAAGCTGCAATACCCAAAATGTTTAGTCGGATATAATCTCACCGAGTATTACATCTCTACATGATCAATTGCGTATACCCTTTCTCGCTTCCATTGAAATAGGTGGGTAAATACACAACGTTCGCGATCCTTCAAAAAAGTTCTTCTACCAATTGGGCAATGAAGTGGGGCAATGTCGGCTGATACATGGAAACGATTCCTCTGTCTTGGCACTTGAGTGACCCCAGAGCCGTTCTACTTCGGTGTCATGAGCTAGAACCGATCTTGGCATCGTCTTACTGAGGGGTTTTACAGTCTCCCACACCACATAGCCCATCAGCCAAGCGACTCCCATAGAGGCGCAGTACGCGAAGGATTCTAGCAACGGAATCACATAAAGAGGCATGCAGCGACAAAGGGAAATTGGTTCGTTCATCAAGCGCTGTACCAAGTATCTTGCAATAATATCGATATGTTCATCCAGTCAACTCTCGCTCTCGGCCTTTTGGCCAATACCGCTACAGCTGCTATCGCCGAATGTGGTACTTCGGGTTCTGGCCAAGCTCTGAAAGATCTATCCATGAAGCTTCGGAATGAACCCCTGGAAGTCAGAGAGCTGAGAAAGAATGTCGAGATCAAGACATACATCCACGTCATCGCAGCCAGCGAGAAGGAAGAGGACAATTACCTCAGTGTATGCCTGTCTCAGCCACCAAGATGCATGAGCTAACTGTCGTTACAGGACGAGAGCATCCAAGGTCAGGTTGACATACTGAACAAGTATTACAATCCATTGGACTTCTCTTTCAAAGTGGTCAAAACCAACAGGATTATCAATGAGTCTTGGACTTCCCCTGTCGGCACTCCTGTCGAGCCCTCAACTGAGGATGATCTTAGGGCCGCACTCCGCCAGGGAAGCTACAAGGACCTGAACCTTTTCTTCGTCCGAAGCATGCCACCTCTTGGCAAGTGTGAGCTCCCCATCCCCAATCCGACAAAGCAAGATGTGATCAACGACGGCTGCATAATGAGACCCGGGGAGCCCGGTGAAGTGCCTCCAAACTTTACCCTTACGACTGTACACGAGGTCGGACACTGGCTTGGCTTGGACCATACATTCGAAAACGGCTGCGAGTATCCTGGAGATTACGTTGACGATACGCCTTACGAGGCGGATCCATTTGGATTTGAAGGCTGCCCTGAGAAGGATCGCAACACTTGTCCCGATAAGCCTGGTCTGGACCCGATTGACAATATCATGAACTACGTTAGCCCGTGAGTATCATCAGTCTGCTGATTTGTAATTGAGACTAATCAAGAGCAGACACTGCGAGCGTATGAGATTCACACCTGGTCAGACCGATCGTATGCACATGCTTTGGAAGAAAGTGCGAGCAAACACAGAAGCTTGAATCTAGCCCATGAAGCCATAGATAGGAGAGACAATTGGCTATATAAGAAGGAACAAAGCGACCTCTGTGGCTGAAGACGTTGTAGGGATCATCAGTGTTAGAGCAAGGGAACAACGAGAGAGGATGTATACTTCGTGAGTCTTGCGACAAACTCCAAGAGCTCCCCTGTATATATTAGAGATAGCTTAGGTGGGCGCGTAGCTAATTTGCCATATTCATTTGCCTATTGTATCAACCATAAAGTTCCTTACCATCCACCCAATTTCCATGAAGTCCAGCCCTCAACCTGACATTCAGTTTAACTACTGCTCTTGGAGCAGAAAAGTCAGATGTATCAACTATATGTAGCTCGCTTGACATAGTAGCATAGTTGTTGACTAATACGATAGTATAGCCGTCGCCCTCAGGAGAATCCTCCGACCGCGGCACAAATACTGGTTCCTGAACCATATGGGTCTTCCCCGAAAAGTATACTTCCAGCTTTCCAGTTTCGTGGTTGAGATGGCCCAGAGCGTTGTACAAGGGATGGCCACCGCCCAATACTGGAGCAATAGCAGCAAAGTCCGTTCCGAGTGTGGGGTCCATCATGTCAAAGAAGCTATGCCGATGAGGTCGCATTGAGACTCGCTCATCGATCCTTGGGAATTCCATGTCGCACTCAGAAATGACTTCGTGGGCTGGAAGATCTAAGTCTGAAGTCTTTGGGTCTATGGTGTATCGCACATATTTAGCATGGATGTCATGAGGATCTGGGGCGTTTCCGTCATTATCAGGCCACCAAAAGAAAACGTTCTTATCAGTCAGAGGAAGATCAAAGACAATTCTGCCATCTGGCAGTTCATAGGCATTCGTCGTGTGACCAGGGAAGGCATTCGGTGCCTTGAACCACTGTGAAAGAGATTAGGCATCGTTCGGTAGGTAACTGTGGAGAAGTTTCATTCACGATGGTAGAAGATTCAGAAATGTCTACGTACCTTTACATCTGATGCTTTTGCACCTCGTCGTGGGAGGAGACCTAAATAAAACGGAACACTCGAATCCCATTGCCAATGTTCTCCACCTTGCTTGAGTCGATCGATATCGCAAATTTGAGGAATGATTGGAAACAGTACCTGTTGTATTTGTTAGTCAATAGAGCCAGCAGGAAGGCAGATATATACAGGTGATATCTTACCCAATTCTCCGTGACGGCAAAGTCATGAATCATTCCGACAACAGGTGAAACCAACCAGACAGTCTGGTTGAAAGTACCATCAGGGTCAATGGAATAGTAGCAGACATCAGGCGTGCCATCCCCCATAGCTTCATACCCGAAACAGACCAACTCTCCGGTTTGAGGGTCGAGTTTTGGATGAGCTGTGAAAGTAAGACTGGGCAATTGACCGTCGAAATCATGGACTCCAAATGTCTCGAGCGTGATAGGGTCCATTGCAAATGGTGGAGCATCCTCTTTCATAGCTAGGAGAACCTTGTTAAAATAGAAGATGTTGGTGTTTGCTGTAGTCCGGACCTTGAATTCAACTGCATCGGTATATTTGTTCCGATACTTTCCTGTCCATCAATTACAAATCAGTACCACGTAGACTATTTGTACCTTTCAATTGGAGGCATACCGGCAAGTCCTTGTTGAGCCTCCCTTTCCCGAAGGAACTTTTCAGTACGAACATATCGTTGCTTGAAGTGAACATTCCCCTTACTGAATCGAAAAGCACTGATATTGCCGTCCCCATTGAACCACTAGAGATACGTGAGCTTCTCTGTTCATGAATCATACTTTTTAGAACCTTAGACTTACAGGGTCTTGATCCGCTAAAGGGGGGAATTGAGGATCAGGCATAACCCTGTAGAACGTCCCATCAATTTCTTGCGGAATTTCACCCTCAACTTCAAGGAAATTGATCTCTCCTTCGAAACGACAAGGCTTCATGAACCCCGAGAATTGAGGCTCGCTGGGGAACGCCCTGTTTGGCTTGGAAGAGACACCGCGGTAGTGACCGGCCATGTTGGACTCGACGTTCGAGTGAGGGAAGTCTGGGTGTTAGTAGTAGATAGCAAAGAAGGACTTACTAGCTAATCATTCGGGCAATTTATTGCTGAATGGATTAGACTCGTATAAGTATTTCAAACTTAATCGTGCTCTTGACAGGTCAGAGGTACTCCCGACTTTGCCCCGTCCCCAGCAATTACCGAGATCCGGGTTGAAGTTAAGCCCGATAGCTCCGCTGACAAAGCACACATGACCCTCACTCCTTTCTCGAGGGTGGAGACGTTTTATTTTTAGAAAGCGATGTACATGATGGCTTCACATTATTCAGTACTATATTTATTGATTTGGACAGGCTATATGCATTCTGTTATGAAACTGCCGGTATTGCCAGGAAAGGACGTTATAAGCATTGTCTTTATTCTATTATCCAGACTAAGTCTTCTGATTTGCATATAAACCATATGAGCATTCTCTGTGCTTGTGAGACGAAGTACTATTGAACCCGTTCAAACCATTTCTGGAGATCAGTGGCGAAAAACTGTCCCAGTTCAAGTTCGTCTCCAAGTCCAAAGTCAGACGTCTCCCATGAGGGCATAGTAGAAATTAAGTCTGTCTCCAGGTCAAAACAATCGCCGTCTCCGACAGACTGCGACTCAACAACTTGGGTCGGGAAGCCGAAGTATTGAGACGACTTCGATTCTGAAATATGAAGATTGAGCTGAAGGAACATTGGGAGGCGGAACAACGAGACTTACCCCAGTTATTGACTATCCTGAGAAGTTGTTGCAAGAACCGCACGCAACGTAAAACAATCGGGTTGTCGTTGCTGAGTTGTGATATGGCCTCGCATCCTTGATTCAAATACCGGCCAGCCTGGCCATGTCGACTCTCGACTCTCGTTTCATCCGTAGAATCGTGGGCGATTAACATACCCCCGAAGATTGCGAGAGACGCACTAAACGCTGCGATTTGTCAATAATAGCACTTAATCGTTATAGACGGGCTAACAAGACTAACAATAGTAAAGAGTGAACCACCAAGCGCCAATAAGGTGGCGACCATGGTCTTGTCTCATCATCACGACATGGATAATATCCAGCATAGTTTGTGCCACCTGGACGAATGTTTTGTCAAAGTTGGCTTGCATGTTGTTGACAGAGGCTGAGTTGCGATAAGGTACCTTCGATTGCCGATTCAAGGCGCTCAGGGACCGAATGAACGTGGGGCGGTGGAGGAGGAGTTGCGCATTCAGATAACGTAGTGTCAAGATGACTCGAAAACGCTCAACCGTGGTATCCTGTGCCTCCATATCTGTAAGTTGTAACAACTCGTCGGCACTGCAGGGACGTAGTTGTACTGGCAGGCTGCCTTGCCAGTCTGAAAGCTCCTGTTCAAACTCAATGATAGCTGTCATGGTACTAGTATCCGAAACTTGGGCATCGCATCCAAGGTTGTTGCCATACAGAGCAGTTATTATTTTCCCTATAACCCTGTACGCTGATCTGCCAAAGTAAGCACTGACACACCTTGGGTAGCATATATCTTACATGGAAGCGTTATAGAACTCGGTGCTAAGACGTTGAACTTCGTCAGAGACGGAAGTATACAGAGGTAGATGGTCGGGTAAATCCAGTCCGATATATTCTTCTGGAATCGTACATGGGCGCCCAAAGGTCATGCTAAGGCTCCTGTGGATATTTTTCAGTTGCAGATCAATAGCTAAACAATGTAGGTAGTCCCAGGTGGCATGTCAGGATTTGATTAACATGGACTTGCTTAAGACTACTAACCTATCAAGGAGGATGCACCCAAACCATGTACGCTTCCGGATCTCTTGCTGAAGAGCGGTGAACTTTGTGGCAATGTCCTTAGAATGAAGTCCAATAGACATGGCGGCTTTGACAGAGAGTCCATGTATGGTCCAGGTTTGGACGGATCTATGGGTACCTTGCAGGTACTGGGTTGTCAAAAGGAGGTATTGAACTGCGATCGATTAACTCTACAGCGCTTCAAATTCGTGAAAGATATAGCCCAAGAACTTACCTATCTCAAGGGTAGTGCCTCGGAGCATTTGGGTCTGGCATAGCTCTTGAGCTCGACGATAGAAGATGTCGGATTGCTCAAAATGGGAGTCGCTTCCAGATTCCTCCCAGCAAGAAGTACAGGTGGCCATGGCTAGAATCATGTTGAGCAAGCCCAGCCAAGTCCGGCTTACGTTGCTTCGAAAGCCACTTTGTCGGAATTGATGATATGTGTCGAAGAAGGCTTGCTCATGGATGTATGGAAATAGAATCCCCGTGTTGGAGAAGTATGCTCGAATAAGCCTCTGCATCTCGTGGTCTGCGGGTAACCGATTGGCATCAACTTTACCGGCGTCGTCCGATCCTCCCAGTGAAGCCGTGGCCAACCTGTTTGAGCTACTTACAAGACCGCCCTCATAAGTACTTTTTTCGGATGTTGTAGTCAGGGGTGAATGTTGGTTGATCAACTGCTTTCTCTTATCGACTGCTCTGAAAATATGTCGCATGAAAGCAATGTTCGAGGACGGGCCTACACAGCAAGGAATGTAAAGATCAGCCGGCCGATTTAGCTGGTAATGCTCGCTCGTTTCTGGGTACACCTACCAAAAAAGCCACAATCCTGTTCATCGACAAATGATACCGCCATTCCGTCAGTCATTCTGTGGTCATTAGAGCTGTCTTTGATCCCATCGATATTGATAACCACATCATCATTTTCCACAAAATTGTCGGACGAACGATTGTCCACAATTGTGAGTTGATCTTGTTGATCCTGTAATCTTCTTTGCTCTGGGCGAACATTTTCTAGGTCATAGAGTCTGTCACCGTGACCTTTCAAAGTGGTCTCGAGCAACTGGACTTTGTGCTCCAAAGCGGCAAACACACTAGCATGAGGAATCAGTAGGTAGATCAGCTATCTGGGAAATTTGGTTTAGGGTATGCAGGCTAGTAGGGAAGATAAGGAATATCAAGGGGCTATTACTCTTTGGGAATTAGGAGGTTGGCAGATGTCTCCTATTGCTCATATGTGCATTCAAATCCGAGTTTATCGCAGGTGTCGCATCGTGGTCGGCCTCCGTTGCACTATGAGATCTCTGTCAACAGCTGTTGTGGCTGGGCAGTGTTGCCAGAACGACGACGTACCCTTGATTTTCGAATTCTGCATGCTGAACAGGCTAACGCGATTCGGCGTCTCTTGGGTGGGGGCTCCGCTTGTCGCTGTTGATTGGTACTGTCTGTCCCAGATCTGGGTGGAGACTCACGATCTGATGCCATGAATCACTGACTGCTACGTTGAGCCTGACTATGAACCTGAATACAACAAAGACAACAGTTCGGGGAAACATTGGGAGAGCCGGTTCTTGTAGCTCTTCTCCCCTGGCTGGCTGGCATGTTGCATGTTCCCCGCCCGCCTCAGTTGCCGAGACCAGGGTTTTCCCAGAAACCAGCCTAGCGTGTTGCAGATCGTCGAATCAACCAATCAGATACATGGCGTATTCTTTTGACTTCGCTGGGGCTGTTATAGTGGGCTGTCTCCGGGGAACCATCGGAAAGGACGCTTGTAGCCTGTAATATGTAAGTTCCTAGTCAAGCCCTACACTACAGTATGATATGAGCTTGACTTGTTGTGAGTCTCGTAAACGATACATACAAACACGACACGCAATCATAATGAAAGTGGCTTGGCAACGGTTGATTCGCTTTGTTGCGGCCGATGGGCGCGTCCTGAGGGGCGAGCCCATTCTCCCCTCCCCCAATTTTGATCTCGGCGACACAACAGAAAAGACAGGTCTCAAAGCTCGAGTGATTGAAGGAGACGACATCTACGATTCAACCGGTACCACACGCGTCACTGATGAGGTAGTAACTGTCAAGACTCTTCTCGGGCCTTTGGCATCTACCGACGTCCCCATTATCCGATGTGTTGGGCTGAACTATGCGACTCATAGTAGGTTTACTTCCGTCCAGCCATTCCAAGGAACGAATGGATATTGACGATGCCTGCACTCAGCCCGTGAAGCTGGGCGCAAGGTTCCGCCATTCCCATCCATCTTCTTCAAGCCATCTACAACAATATCCGACCATGGCACCAGCGTAGTTATACCAAAGCTTGCTCAGGATGACCAAGCAGACTACGAGGGAGAGCTGGTGAGTCAAGCCTTGCTTAGTCAAGTCACTACATTACTTTGGAAATGCTAACTATTACGTTCAGGTGGTGGTTATCGGACAAAATGCTAAAAATGTGAAAGAGAGTGAAGCTCTTGAGTATGTTGCTGCTTACACTGCAGGAAACGATATCTCGTCTCGCAAATGGCAGAGAGACCCTAACCTCACTGGTGGCGTTCCGCAATGGGGGTTCTCAAAGGGATTTGATACCTTCGCTCCGTTGGGTCCTGTTCTCGTCTCAAGCAGCTTGATCCCCTCTCCGGAGAAGCTTCACCTCCAGACGACGATAAACAAAGAACTGCGACAGGACACAGGACTCGATGATTTGGTCTTTTCCATTTCCACTCTCATTGCGCATCTATCCTCTGGCACAACCCTCCAGAAGGGCAGCATCATCATGACAGGAACTCCCGGCGGCAAGTGTGCCCGCACTGCTTCCATGAATGATAGGCGATGCTAACCAGGTAAATTTAGGTGTTGGGGCTGACTTGAAGCCTCCTAAGTACCTTCTGCCGGGGACAAATATGGAAGTGAAGATTACTGAGATTGGAACCCTGAAGAATGGGGTAGAATTCGAGTAGACTGACAGGGACTACGAGCATTAAATATAAATTTAGTTCCCGGAATATGATGGTTAGTAGTTACTTAAGTGTTTTCGTTGCTTAGGTGTGGAAAATAGACTGTGTGTCGAGATATCTCACCATTTCATATAAAGTCCAAAGGATGCAAGACAGAACCTTTGTCGCGTAAGCCCATTTAGACCGAATGCAACATTCATACAGTTAGTCAGTAGTTGGTTAAATTATATCGACTTGCAGTGACAGTTGTGAGTTCAAGGAGATGAGATTATGTTTACTGTTCATCATTGCTGCTGTTGGATATCTAAGGTTGGTAGGATGGAACTGTAAATAATATATATCTCCGTTTGGAACAACTTCCCGGATTTTTAATTACAGGTGAGTCTTTCCACCTTTCCAATACTCTTCCATAGCTCTCTCTGCGTCATACCCATAAGCCCAAAGTTGTGTCACCGGGTCACTCCACTGATTTGTACTCTCGACAAACGATTTCCCCTCGACCTCAGCCCTCATTCCCAGATCCCTAGCCTGTTGTAATGGACCATCTGGAAAATGCCAGATCCTTCCGTTGACCAGACTGGCAGCTTGCATCCCATAGCTTCGACTCATTCTCTCATCCTGGAACACATGCAATGCATCTGGAACCTCCTCCTTGCACTTGATCTTTGAGAGTGAGGTTGCCAGAGCTGCACCATCTTCTACGGCCATTGCAGCTCCCTGTGACATATATGGTACCATAGCGTGAGCTGCATCGCCAAGGATCAAGAGCTTTTGGCTCTTAGATATCCACGTCGGCAGTCGAGCACCTGTTACCAAAGGCCACTTCACAGTCTGCTTGATCTTGTTGATCAAAGTTACTAATCTGTAACCATAGTTAGCCAGTCGAAGTCAGGCCGGAGTAGAGATAGCTGACCTTGGGTCCCAGTCGCGGAACGACTGTCGCATTTCCTCGAGTGCGTTCGTTGCATTCCATGTGTTAGGTAATGAATGGTCAACGTGGGAGAGAACCATGTTGAATGAATCACCACCAGCGATGCAATATGTCATGACGTGACGATCTTTGCCAATCCTAAGTTACGACCAGTCAATGGAGTACCGTATTTGGGGCAGACATGATGTTCATGGCATACCAGATATTGATACCCGGCCTCTCCAGAAGCCAAGCTGTATCATTGTCGTCCTTCATGTCCTCGGTATATACAACAGCACGATAGGCAGCGAAGCCAGTCCTTTGTGGTCGTGGATCCTGACCGCCAAGCACAACTGGCCGCGCTCGCGACTTGACACCATCTGCAGCGACGATGAGGTCTGCAGTGTACTGTCGCCCGTCGGATGTCAATGCTGATGGGATTGCCTCATCGTAGTCAGTGACCCTACTACCTGTAATAACCTCTACCCCATGCTTAGCAGCCAGGCTATGTAGAGCACGGTGAAAGTCAGCACGATGGATGACAAAGTACGGTGCCCCATATGTCTCTGCAAAGCCAGAGTCTAGCTTTGTGTAGCCGATTGGTTGGCCATTCTCCCATCTTCGGAAGGTCATACTCTCTGGTTTGATGGCGTACTGTTCAAGGTAAGGACCTATGCCCCACTTTAGAAGCAGCCTGGCTGAGTTTGGGGGAATCTGGATGCCAGCACCAACCTACATCAAAAGCAGGATTTCACGTTAGTCGATTGCCACAGGATGGATTGTCGATATCAAGCATGAAACATACTTCACCAAGAGAAGCTGCTTGTTCTAAAACAGTCACCTCGTTGCCTTGACGAGCGAGTGCGACCGCTGTGGCCAAACCTCCGAGGCCTGCCCCGACCACCAAGATACGGAGTTTAACTTGAGGCTGATGGATAGAGTTTTGTTCTTCGCTGACATGCTGACGTGATAGATGAATCCTCTCGAGGAGCGTTGTGGACCGCGAGGGATAGCCAACCTCCTAAAGACTAGATCAGCAACTAATCTCTTGAGGATGGATGCCCTTCCATAAGGGTCGTACCGGCTGAGTCTTGCTGATTCCATCTGCAGCTACCATTTCGTAGATGTTTCGATTCTGAGCTCAGGTGATATTACTAATTTAAGTTCACCTTACGGATATGGAATTGATCACTTAGTATCATCTCATCTTTATCAATCAACTACCAGAAGTCTTCGGGAATGTGTACCGACAGTGCCCCGAAACTGTCTTGCCCCACTCTGTCGGCTCGGCGCTATCCGATTCGAACCCGATGCCAAAAGACAGAGGTTCATATTAAATAACAATAGCCTTGACGACTTCGTCGTTTGCAGAGATAAGAACCCTAGCCTGAAGTAGAATATTGACACACCCAAGACAAGAAGCTATCGTTCAACACCAATTATCAGACTCAAAAGATCTCAAACAATACTCGTCATTGTTTCCAAGATGACTTCTGCCGGCCCCAGTGCGAGTGAAAGCCCACAGCATAACGCTGCCGACGCCGCCGCCAGGTTAATACAGAGTCCCGATGAGTTGGTTGCAGCCCTCCGGGCTACAAATACGTCTCCTCTCTGGGCCCAGATGCAGCGATTGAACCCACCTGCCCCAAACCCACAGACGACCCCTCATGTTTGGAAATATGACGAAATGAGACCTTGCCTTGTCAAAGCAGGGGAACTAATCACGGAGAAACAAGCTGAGCGCCGTGTCCTGATGCTGGGCAATCCTGCAAGAGGTACCGTGCTATTGAATTGTCCGTTTTTGATCCAGATTATTAACATCCAAGTTACAGAGGCGCCTTATACCACGGACACCCTGTATGCTGGTCTTCAGCTAGTACAGCCCAAGGAAACAGCACCTGCCCATCGGCATACCGCATTTGCCTGCAGATTTATCATTGAAGGCACCGGAGGCTTTACGGCAGTCCATGGTAAAAGAGTGCCAATGAGGCCTCGCGACGTCATCGTCACTCCCACCTGGAACTGGCATGATCATGGTAAGAAAGCGGCCAATGAGGAAGGTGGGGATGACCAACCCGTCATCTGGCTTGACGGACTTGACCTTCCCAGTTTCATCCACTTCCCTGTACACTTTGTGGAGCACTATTCTTCCGCACGATACCCAGCCGAGGATTTTGCAGAGTCCGACATTGTCTATCCGTGGGACAAGATGCAGTTACAACTGGATGCGACCACCGAGGGTTGGGTCTCCAGACCCTACTTGAAGCGAGATGGAGCCGAGAGTGAGTTTCTTTGGCACTCAGATCAAAACTTTACTTACTGACAAAACTTCATCAGTTGGTAAAACTATCGGAGCCTCTGCAGAGAGACTATCGCCTTGCGCCACCTCTCCTGAGATCCGGGAGACTAGCTCTGCAGTCTATCACGTCATCGAAGGGTCGGGTTCGACCAAGGTTGGCAACTCTGTGCTCAAGTGGAAGCAGGGTGATACGTTTTGCGTCCCAGCCTGGCACAGGTACCAACACCAAGCTGGAGCAGAGGGGCGGGTCTATCTGTATAGATTTGATGATAAGCCTATGCTCAAGGCTTTGGGTTTTTACAGAGTGGAGGGAGTTGACGTCGAGACTTATGTATCAGAGTAAACAAATTGCAACATGCAGCAATGTAAGACCAAGCTTGAATTGAGCTACCACTTTCATTACAATGGACGTTCTCTAAATGGAGCCTTATGTAATGAGATACTTTTAGTTCTGTGGGCTTCCATAACTCCTCCAAGATACTGATACTGGGCTTGTCTCTATCCTACTCGAGCTGGATGGATCGGCTTACCGGTCATTTCATTCTTGAACCATCCGGCTAAATTTGTCTATGCTTTCCTGTGTCCGTCCGCTCCGTACCCAACTATCAAACCACTTTGAACTTGAGGACATAAACTACTCAAATAAATCTTTCACCTGGGGGTTACCGTAGTAGCGAAAAGCCCAATCGACTATTTTCACGTTTCGAGAAGGCCAAGGCCTCGTAAATGGTATCAACCGGGTTCCAAAGATACGGGGTGCTTTGCAACCTATTGAAAGTCAGACTTTAGTGGATCAAGAAGCTGTATCGCCGAAAGGCAACATATTGTTCGATGAATACATGAGACGCTCCCTGTGCTGGGTACTTCCAGGAAAGAAGCATGGGCCGGAGGTCGATCCGGATACAGGACGTTCCGACACCTTTCCGACCTTTCCCCTAAATCCGAACTATCCTAGATGTATCCCGACCGCACAGAAGCCTGAGTTTGTAGTCAAGGTCCACTTTGTTTAGAATAATATCTTTTAAGAAACGTAACGCCTCTGGCTATTTGACTACCACTTCAAAAGCCTGTGGCAGCATCCAAGGTCGTTGAATATCGAAAAGCAAAAATGCAGAACTTAGCTGCCAACACTCACTCAAATAATGGGTACATACGCGCACATGTCCCAATGCTTATTGATGGAAAGCCCATTTGGAGGACTTCTGATACGCTGAAGCATCACGTTTTCGAGGGAGGGACCTTTCAAGGCGCAGAGATCTTCGACTGTGAAGAGGCTGCGGCTAGCTGTAGCAGAAGCTTTGTGGATTGGTCAGCCACGTCCCCAATCCATCGGCGTGCTCTATTTCTCCGACTAGCAGAGGTAAATAGTTCAAAGAGATTCAAGGAGATTCCAGCTGAAACATTGCTTCCAGAACCTGACCAAGCGCCAAGATGAAGCCAAAGCCATAATCAAGTCAGATATTCACTGCTCGGATGATTGGGCCACAATCAACATCAATGACAGTATCAGACATATCGAAGAGTGTGCGTACCTACTGACGTCAAAGACTTTGAATGGTACGATTCCTTACACCGACTCGGAAGGATCATACGGTCTCGTTTTCACTCGCCCTCTTGGTGTTGTCTTAGGCATTGCTCCATGGAACGCCCCTCTATTTCTAGGGTTCCGAGCAGTCATTGCTCCTGTAGCTATGGGTAATACGGTTATTCTCAAGGTAAGGAGTTCTTCAGTACCCAAGCCATCTCCGGCCTCATAACTGATAACATGCGATTAAAGGGCTCCGAGCTAAGCCCTCGCACCCATCACTTCATAGCCGAGATTTTTGGACAAGCTGGCTTTCCTCCGGGAGTTGTCAACTTAATCCTCCACCGACCGCAAGACGCACCTGATATTGTTAGACAACTTATCCGACATAATGCAGTTCGGAAAGTCAACTTCACAGGCTCAACTGAAGTGGGGCGGAGTATTGCTCAACAAGCTGGTCAGGCTCTCAAGCCGGTCCTTCTCGAGTTGGGTGGCAAAAACTGTTCGATCGTTCTAAGAAACAGCGACTTAGCCCAAGCTTCAGAAGCTGTGCTCACCGGTGCAACTCTCAACGTAAGCAAGCCCTTGTTCTATCGTCATTTCGCTTCTCGTGTTGACAAGATACCAAACTGAAGGGAGGTCAGATCTGTATGTCAACGGATTTGGTACTTGTTGACGAGAGTGTTATGGATGATTTTAGAATCAAGATCACCAAGAATCTTGCCAACAGATCTGGGATGAAATTTCGACTCATCGGCTCAAAGACCCCATCAAGAATTCGGGCTCTCATCTCTGACGCTACAGCTAAAGGGTCATCCGTACAGTTCTCATCTGACCTTGATGCAGAGACCAATTCACCGCTCATTCCTATTACTGTATTTGACAGCGTCAATGATTCAATGGCGTACTTCAGGACAGAGTCCTTTGGGCCTTGTATAGGTATCGTATCTATTTCCGATGAGGCAGATGCAGTCAGGATTGTGAACGACAGTGGTTACGGGCTGTCGGCTTCTATTTGGACCAGAGACCACTACAGAGCATTGAACCTAGCCCGCAAACTCCAAGTCGGCGCTGTTCACATCAACTCACTTACTGTTCATGATGAGCCGACATTGCCACATGGGGGCACAGGTTCAAGTGGGTTCGGAAGGTTTGGGGCGGAATGGGGCCTTGAGGAATTTTGTGAGACGCAGACCGTTATCCTAAACCGCTAGGATCATCGCCACCTTTTCCATCGTCACTTTGCGTCAGTTTACACATCGTTCAGTTAGACTCGGTTTATTTTCAAATGCTGTGCATTGAGCCGGTAGCCTTCCCCATATCAATTCAAATGTTTACAATAGCTCTTATTGCACCAAATAATGTAGACCGTATGTAATATATCCTCTTACGGTTACAGCAGACAGTACCCAGGAGTAAGATAGTTAGATTTAACATTCACATAAGCAAGACAATTTTTATCGCACACCCTATTTTAGTAGAAGTCTCTAGCTCAGAAAGCACGGGAGTAATGTACCCCATGTAGGTAGAGACATCAGATGTGGATTATTACTTCTTTTCAGTTACTTAAGCTAAGCGGGAAAGAAAAGGCTTTGTTGGCGACAAGCCTCTGGACCAGACCATCGGATAATCTCACACCAAGATTGCGGGGAGAATCTGGGGTAAACCTATTTTAAAGTTTCGATCTGTCCGGTAGTTGTGTCCCCGGGGCAAAATCGGGAAGACTGCCACCGACCCGAGATGAGCTTGCGTAATTATAACAGACGTCTTATTAAGACACTGTTACTGGCCCAACGCGTGAAAGTAGGAGTACAAAAAGTCCAGTTACTTTCATTGTCACATGGCGATCCCACTATTCTCATTCTCACATTACCAGCCTGTAACCCACTCAGAATCTATCCACAGTTCATTCGAATTAACGACCTTCGCCGCAGTCATGTCTCCTCTCGTACATACGGTCGATAGTAACCAAGGTTCTTTGTCGCAAGTACTAACTAACCATTGTTTTCTAGGACTGGCCACTTTGGTGGCGTATTTTGGTGCTTCTCAATGTCAGCTTCTACAATCTTCTTGGAAACGCGTGGTGTGCCGGTCTCTCTCCACTTTTCGGGTTGATTATCCAAGAGTTGCATTGTTCGCAGTCCCAAGCCTCCAACTTGGTGACATACGCTCTGCTCACTCTTGGACTGTCGGTAAGAAGCTGTCTTTCTCTTGCTCCTGTTTAAGGAAACAGCTGACGTTCATAGAACCTCCTGGCCCTGCCGCTATCATCTTTCTTCGGAAAGCGACTCACCGTTCTTGTATCCCTTGCTTTGTTCACCGCTTTCAATATCTGGTCCAGCGAAGCATCCACCTACGACTCCCTCCGAGCCTCACGTATATTGGGTGGATTGGCGGGTGGTCTAGTGGAGGCTCTTGGACCGATCATCGTCGCCGAGACCTTTCCATCCCATCAGCTTGGCCGAGCTATGGTTGTTTACGTGGGATTTCTTGCTTCTGGCTCTGCCATCGGACCCATTGTGTCTGGAGCGATAGGAACAGACCTGGGTAGTTGGCGGTGGTACTTGAGAATCATATCCATTTCCATGGGTCTGAACCTCTTTTGCTCCATCATAATGTTGCCAGAGACAGCTCATACGATTGATGAGGTTAAAGACAATCCCCCCGAGGACATCAGCGGCGGAGGCGCAATTGAACAAAAACCTACTACAGTATCTGTCGAAGATGCCGGTTCCCCTCTCCCAGCCTCGGAGATGCCACCAACGACATTAAGAGAAGAATGGATGTCCAGGTCTTTCAGTCTAGACTGCATTCCTTTGCAGTGGACTAGAATGCCTTCTTTACTTGTGCAGCCACTTCAGCTCCTTGCAGCACCACAGGTTCTTGTCACGGTCTATGTCTTCGGTCTCACAATTGGCTGGACAGTTATCACCTCGGTTCTCATTTCTCTCATCTACGCCTCGCCTCCCCTGCTTTGGAAAGCGCGTTCCATAGGTCTTCTAAATGTTGCGTCTCTACTTGGTCTCCTTGTTGGTCTCCCATTCGGTGGTTATTTTGCAGACCTTCTATTTCTCCGATCGGCACGCATGAGCATTTCAGGGCCAGATCCAAGAAGTCGACTGCCCATGGTGTTATTGGGAGCCCTCAGCAGCCCTGCCGGATGTCTAATCCTTGGGCATGCTCTAAGGCGTCCCGATTCTTGGATCCAGGTGTGCGTGGGATGGTCACTTCTCGCTTTTGGCTTGACGGGCTCTGCGAATATTCTGCTTACTTATTCCGTCAATAGCATGCCGTCCAGGGCTGGGGATATCGGAGTTTTAGTGAATGTTATGAAGAACTGTCTGGCGTTCGGTGTTTCCTATGCTTCAGTTCCCTGGATGCAGGGCATGGGCGTGTTTGAACAGTTTGCGATTATGTCTGCTCTTCTCTGGCTGGGCTACCTACTTGTAATCCCTATGTGGTTTTGGAGTCAAGTTATTGTACAAAGGAGCACTGCCTACACATAGCAAGAACAATTGATTTAGTTTACAGGCATGTTTCCTTATAGGAAACGGTTCCTGTAGTAGCAATACATTGATTCAGGCTGACGTTGATCATTATTCTCACATTGCATATTCCCCTGGCACGTTCATGGTCTAATGCCAATAGCGTGTAAAGGTCCCGCTAACTTTCAGAACTATTGATTCTCATGCAGGGGCCCACCAACCACAACCCGAGTATCAAAATTACACCACGCTTAGACCATGCTGCCACCGCTTTATCAGGTCTAGAACAAACCTTCCAGAAGCCCAGTTCTACAATAAAATATCTTCAACGCCCTCCCACTTTATGGCGCCGTCACCTACTCTGTGCTCAACTTCATCCTACAAATAAATCAATCTTTGAGGAGTCTCCAGTCCCTTGTCAATATTTTTCTCTCACATTAGCGCTGTAATGAAGTCCAAGGCCCTTCTCAGCGTGCTGGCGTTTCTAAGCGCCAGCACTCACGCTGGACCTTGTAAGCCAATCACTTCGCAAACCACCCAAGCTGCCTCTGCTACAACAGAGGGACCTACCACGGTTGACTCAAGTACCACCATCATGGCGTCCGATACCACCGAAGTTCCCCACCCTTCCACAACTGAGCTGAGCTCCCAGACAACCGAGGAGCCTACAGTTAGTTTGACAACGACCATTGCTGCCGACACGACTTCAGAGGCCCCCACCAGCACCGAGGAAGCATCTACGACGGGTGCAGCTGCGTGCCCTACTCCTGTAAGCTGCGACAACCTCGGCTTCGACTGGGCATACTACAGCAATCCTGCCCAAAACACCGACGCTACCTACTCCTCTTTCGTTCCTCAGTCCTTCAAGTCAAGAAACCCGCTGTACTTCGGGACCACTCGCCAGATTGGTGGCCTCTATCAGCCCGGGAACGGTGCTCAAGATGGCCCTATCTACGGCTCCTCCATAGACCTGTCCCTTAACTACTTCGCACTGAACCACCATACATACTTGTATGCTTGCGAGGCTGGTACATACAAGTTCGACATCCCATACGCGAACGATGCACTATATTTCTGGATTGGCGCGAAGGCGTATGCTGGATGGACTTCAGGTAATGCCGATGCCAAGGCCCTCTACGATCAGCCCGATCACATTGCAGGAAGTGCTAGCTACGAGGTTGACCTTCCGGGTGGTGTATATATTCCCCTTCGCTTTGTCTATGGTCAAGCGCAGTACGGTGGCGGCTTTACCTTTACCGTTACATCTCCAAGTGGGCAGGTTCTAGTCGGCGATGACGTTGCCTCGAGTCCGTACGTTGTACGCTATTCATGCGATGGTGTTACTGCCCCACAATACCCTCCATTTGGACAGGAGAACTAGGCGTTTCGTTTATAGTTTGGTCTCGACAGATGTTAGAGGAATCACTTAATACGTCATCTTAGTTTAGAAAGAACATGTTATTAGTAATAATCTTGGTCTAGTTTCATTTAGCTTAATTGCAATTGATCGGCAATTTTACGAAAAATCCTACTAGAATTAAACGATAAGGTGGCTTGATAACAGAGATAAGATGATAACGGTTGATCTACGGCTACTAGATCGGAGCCACGTTATTCCGCCCTGTCCCCAAGCCTCGAAACTAAAAGAGATCTGAAAAACCAAACACATGGCAAACTCAATTGAACATGAACATCACCGCGACATAAATCTCGATTATGAAAAAAGAAAGAGACAACAGGAATCGCAATTTAAGTGATACTACCTGTCGAGTCTGGAGGACTTGATAGATACCAAGATATAAAATCTGTTGCTGTAACCTAAAATTATTATAATTGCTCTTTTGGTATCGGGTAGGAAATGCATTTATCAGCGGCACGCCTTAGCTTGATTGGTTCGGACTAAATCGAATCTGGATCATTCGTTGGCTGCAGCCTGCGGGGATCTGTAAAGTGGATTTCCAAGCACCCATCGATGCCAAAGTGGCTGAGTGTGGCTGTAGAAGGACAAACAGGGCACTGACAAATAGTGTCGCACTAAGCACAAAGAGTTTCGTGGATCTTCTCGATGCTTCGAGTAAGATCATAACCCTTCGATATGGTGAGTAACGTCTTGCGCAAGAACACGCTGCCTAAGTCCCAATGTAAAAATCTCTTGTATAAATAAATGAGTTTCGACGGTCTTGGTGAGTTTTTAATTATCAGAATTCAGTATCTTTACAGCTCAATCAATTTACACCAAGCACAAGCATCCACTCAGCCAATCAAAAGCCTGAACCATTATTACAATTACCTTTTCCAGTTTACCATCAAATCACATTAACAAAATGGCATTCTTCCTTCCCCGCACCGCCTACCATGTCCAGGCTCCAATGAACCCACTCTACCATCTACTCAGGGAACTCGACCAGTCAGTCCTGCAGCCCCAACAGCCACAGCGAAAGCGCCAATGCCACCCTCAACAGAAGACCCGCGCTGAGGTTGCCTGCCCTGCCTACCGAGTCAACGCTCGCCCATGGGAGCCCCGCTTTGAGGCTCACGAGACGGAGGACTCCTTCGTTATCTATGGCGAGCTTCCTGGTCTGAACAAAGAACACGTCACTGTCGAGTTCCCTGAGCCTACCAAGCTTGTCGTCAGTGGCAAGGTTGAGCGATTCACAGATGCCCCCAAGGCAGATGAAATCACCCCTGAGAAGACTGCTCCCACCCCGATCATCGAGTCAGACAACGAAGACACCCGAAGCAGGAGCTCATACCAGGCCACTGTTGAGGACGATGTTGATGGTGACGACTTTGAAGTCTTGAGCCACGCATCAGGAAAGTCAGAGGCCAGCAACCAGCCAGAGCCTGAGACTCTCAGTGAGAAGGCCAAAGAGAAGCAGCCTGAGCAGCCTGAGCAGCCTGAGCAGCCTGAAGAGCCAAGAGGCTCTGTCTATCGCAAGGAGTTCTCCCGCTACTTTACCTTCCCCACCTATGTCAACCACGAGGCAGTTACCGCTGAGCTTAAGGATGGCCTCTTGACTATAGTCGTTCCTAAAGTTACACCCAAGTCTCATCGCATTGAAATCGAATGAACGGTCGGATATCATTTTATAGGTTATTTCATTTGTTAGTTTTACGCATTAGAATATTGGAGTGCTCTTTATTTACAATAGTTTACCTACTACTTAATTAATTGTGTCCTTAATACTGACCTTTACTAATTATGACTTGTGAACCTCTATCTTTGATACTGTGATATCTTATTACCCAGTCTTGACATAGCGTCTTTCCTGCTGTAGATACCAGGGTTGCTATTGCGTTGAGACTTGCCTCTAATAGCAAGTTGAACGACATAAACTCGTGGCAGTTTCTTCGGGTATATTCTTAGATTTCTATTTCAAGCAACAATGACCCGACCAGACTTATCAAGCCACTGCCGCTGAGAATCCAACCGACAACCAACAGGCCGCCTGTCTAGCTTGGGCAGAGGTCAATGCTCAGATTTGATTCGTCAACTTTGTCAACATTACCGACCAACAACGAAACTTTGGTCTGCGGAATCGGATTATCTGTACTGCCCCTGCTCCAACAAGAGTGACCTCGCTTCAGGCAACAGGTCCGAGACCCTGCTCTCATTCTAGAGACGGTATTTGCAACCCCGCACTACCAGACGTATTGGGTAAAGGAGAAGAGGTGGATGAAGATAGCGGTGACACGTACAACTTTGAGAAGGCAGATTTCTTCATCGTCGGACTTTCTTTTGAAGAATATCTAGTTACAGTCTACTTTGAGGGTCTCCTCAGGTTCAAGGCCGAACCATTTCAGGGACTTCTGAATTTTGTTAAGCATGTTTATCGGTCGCCTGCAGAGGTTGAACACCTCCATGAAACAAGTAAGTCAGGACAGACATCTCAAGATAGCGTTATGCTCACCAGTCTCTAGATAAAGCTATCAAGGTGTTGCTTAACGCACTAAAGTGGAAGGGCACAGATTATAATTACCAGCAGATTAGTAATTAAACTTTTATTTCTCTCTACTATCCTCTTTAGTTAGTTAGTAGATAAAATAACGCTGGCGATAATATAAGTTTAGTTAAGTTACTACTAGACCAAGGTATTAATATTAATACTTAAGGTAGGGAAAATAGTAGTACTCTGTAGGTAGTATTAGCTACTAGCTCTAAAAAGGTAGTAAAGCTATTAATGTTACAATCCCCCGCGGTTACGTCACGTATACCCCACATTTTTCACCAATCAGAGCTTAGCTTACCTACACCTACGTAAGCCTTACCCAAGCTTACTACACTAGTTATAAACTTACTTACTAGCTTACCTAAGTAATTATAAGCCTTTTCTTAAGGCTTATAACCCTACTAGTAAAATTATTATATATATATATATTTACTTAGCACTAGATAGAATACTTAGCTTACTAGCTATTAATAAGACTTCTTTACCTAAATACACCTAATACGCTTTATTTACTATTAAGAGATATAATACTTTGCAATACTTAGTATCTATACTCTATATATCTGCTAATATAAACCTAGTATAGACTAGTTTATTCCTTAGGAATTATAACTATTATACATTAATAGCTTTTATTTAGATTATACTATATAATACTAAGCAATACCTATGTAATAGCTCTTACTACTTTAAACTAACCCTTTACTGCTTAGTATAGCTAATAGCTACCTTAGGTAATACTACTAGATACTAACCCTACCTAGGAAAAAGAAACTAACCTCTCTATAGATACTAAAGATAAGGATAAGGTAAATATTGCCCCTACTTACCTAAGTAGCTATAAGGATAAAGTTACTAAGCTTAAGTAAAAGATTTACAAGCTTAGTAAGTAATATAATAAACTCCTTAATATAGCTAAGTTTAACTTAGAAGTAGCTAAGAACTAAATTAAAAACCTAAAGAATAAGGTAGCTAGTATTACTAACCTTACTAAAAGGCTAGGTAAAGAGGCTAAATAAAGCTAGAACCTCTATAGAGAGTACATTAAATATACTACTACCCTTATTATAACTAAAAAGGACCTAAGAGAAATCCTCTACCCTTATTAACTAGACCCCTACAGAGGTAAATTAAATAAACTATAAGGATTCCTTACTAGTATATATAGCTACTAAATATACTATTCTATACAGTTTAGTACTAAGGAATATAAGGTATAATATACTATAAGCTTTCTTAAAAATAAAGCCCAGAGAGTTATAGAACCTATCCTTAGGGACTATATTTATAATCTACTATACGTAAGAAAACAAATAACTAACTACATCTACAAGAAATACAAGAACTTTAAGAAAGAACTTACTTATACCTTTAGAATTACAAATAAAAAATAAGAAGCTAAGGCTAAAATTTATTAACTAGTTTAAAAGGGATTAGCCTTAGCCTATCTTATAGAATACTAATTCTAGGTAGTTAAACTAGACTAGAATAAAGCAGCCTATATATCCTAGATATACTAAGGGCTAAAAGCTAAAGTTAAAGATACTATAGTATACGTAAGAGAAAAACCAAAAACTCTAGATAAACTAGTATTTCTTACAGTAGATATTAATAACTAATTATTTAAGTAATAAAAAGAAAAATAAGCTAATAAATAAGGATAGACCTATACTCTTAACTAAAATAAAAACTAATAAGAATCTAACTGTAACTATGTAAACTAAGGGAAACAGAGATAAGCTAATACTTCCTATAGTATCTAAGCAGAACCTATAAATATTAATACTACTTAAATAAATAGACTAGCCCTAACCTGCTAGAACTGTAGTAAGAAGGGATACTGTAAATACAACTACTGTAATTTTATAAAAACTAACTAAAAGTACTAGCTAGTACTGGAAGGTAAGACTATATAATAAATTAACATATAGGAAGAAGAACCCTAGATAGCAGTATATACCTTAAAATAAGTAGTAATAACTAGATCTAGATACAATATAGAGCTAGTAGGTAACTTAAAAGAGAGACTTTAGATAGCCCATATTACAGTAGAAGAAGAATAGAAATAGATAGAATTTAATTAAGAGGAGGAAAAGAAGAAGAAAGTATTTAAAAGGAATAAAAAATATATAGTAAAACCTAGAAATAGAAAATAATAAATAGAAATTCGCTGCAAAGCATAAAAAGACCCTATCTTCTAAGACTATAAGAATAGACTTAGATGCAAGTAATGCAAATAAAATAGAAAATAGGAACCTATTCTTAAAGATACAGTTACCCCTAGACTAAGCAAAACAGTTACAGTTACTTAAAAAGGGAAAGGAACTATCCCTAATACGGATAGTACACTTATACCTAAAGAAATTTAATAAGAACTAGACTAATTTATAGATAAAATATTTTCTAACCTACCTATCCTATAAGTAGATAGAACGCTTAAATTACTATAAGAAGTAATAGAAAGATTGGAAGTTACTAAACAAATTAACGAAATACCTATTAAAATAATATAACTAAACTAATACTATAGAGACCCTAACTACTCTAATACTGCCTATAATAAATTAGAATAATTAAGAAAAAAGAAAAACTACAAATTAAAACAGTTACACTATAAAGACAAATAGGATAGCTAGATAAGTAAAGTAGTATAATAAGCTAAGGAATATATAGAAATAGTATAAGATAATAATATCTATATTTATGCTATTACTAATAATTAGGAATAGAGCATAGAAAACATTATCTAAAGATTAATAGTATACTATAACCTATAAAGGTACCCTAGTAACAAAGAATATAAATAAATTTTATAGATCTTATATATAGCTTACTACTATACCTTATACTAGTAAAGTAAAATCAGCAATAACTATTTCCTAATAAGCATTAGGGAATATATGTAATAGAAACTGTATATTATTACCAATACTATTAGATATAGACTATCTAAATAATTTCCAGGAAATAAAGTAATAAAGTTTACTACCTATATAGAAATAAAAGAATAAGCTTTTACCTATATCTAGAATTAATAAAGGATTAATTAGTAAAGATAAGATATACAGAGTAACCCTAATTAAGGAAGTATACCTAACCTTAATACCCTTTAATAAAAAGAAGAGGTAGAAGAAAACGCCTAGCTAGTAGATGCTAAGGTATAAAAGGAACTAAGAAACAAATACCTAGATAATATATTATACTATAATAGTAAATGCAATAAATAATACCTAGGATAGCTAGGAAAAGATAATAGCTTGCTATACTATTAGAGCTATAGATAAGCAGAGCCCTAGAGTAGGTACTACTTATAAGAGCTCTAAGATTAACTACACAAGGTTAATAGACTTACCTAGATATATAAGTATAAGTTAAAGGGAAATAGCTAACTATACTAGTAAACAGTAAAGTAGAAATAAATATAATTAACCTTTACATAGTTAATATATTACAACTACTATAGTAAGATAAGCTATAGCCTTACTTACTAATAAGCTTAGAAGGAGGAACGTTTACCTATAACAAAGGACTAATTACCTAAGAGATTAATTACTTAAAGGTATTTATTAGAACTTAAAGGTAGAACATTAAACTTAATATTATCCCTATACTAGGCTATAACCTAATATTAAGCTACCTATAGCTATACTACTATAACCTATATTTCTATTAGAGAACTAGCTAGATTATTAATATAGATAATCCCTTTAATATAGATACTAATTTAGAAAGTAATAATAACTAGAGATCTTAAACTTTAACTAAAGCAGCTAGCAAAGTCTAGCGTAAAAAGAATATTTACCTACCTCTAAGAGGAATAAAATATAAAATACAAAAAAGGCAAGAGAAGATATATTTAGTAAACTATTACAATAGTTACTACCTAGCTATATAACCTAAATAAAAAGTTAAAGTTATAACTAAAACTATTAAAAAAAGAAGATAAACTTAAGAACATACTATAGAAATACTAAGTTTATAAGAAACTATTTAAAGAAAAACTTAATATAAAAGTACTATAGTATAGCTACTAGAACTATAAGATTATACTTAAATTAAATAACCTACCTTTCTAGAAGATATATAATCTTAATAAACTTAAGCTTACTATACTATAAGACTACCTAAAAGAAGAATTATAAAAAGGTAATATACAGGTATCTATATCCTTAGTAGGATTCCCTATTATATTTATACCTAAGAAAAATAGGAAACTATAACTTATTATAGATTATAGATAATTAAACAATCTTACTATTAAAGATAGGACCTTACTCCTGCTTATTATAGAACTTAAGAACTATCTACAAGGAAAATAAATCTTTACTATACTTAACCTTAAGGGTACCTATAACTTAATTTACATTAAGGAAAGTAATAAATAGAAGACTACCTTTAGAACTAAATTTAGACTTTTTAAATACTTAGTAATACTATTTAGTCTTATAAATATACTAGCTATATTTTAATAAATAATTAATAATATACTATAGTAATACTTAGATGTATTTATAGTATACTACCTAGATAATATCCTAATCTTCTTAGATAATAAAGAAGAATACTAGAAATATATCTATAAGGTCTTAAAAGTACTATAAGATATAAACCTTCTAGTAAAACTAGAAAAGAGTTACTTCTATATTAAAGAAGTTAACTTCTTAGGATATACTATATTACTAAGAGAAATCTAAATAGACTAAAAGAAAATCTTAGTAGTATATAATTAGCCTATACCTATAACTATTAAAGAAGTTTAAAGCTTCTTAGGATTTGCTAACTACTACTAATAATTTATTAGAAACTTTAGTAAGATAGTAAACCCCCTTATAGGACTTACAAAGAAGAACTAGAAGTTTAAGTAGAATAATAAAGCCTAAGATACCTTTAATAACCTATAAAACTCTATACTTAGTAAACTAGTGTTAATTATATTTAACCTTAATAAGGAAATTAAACTTAAAATAGATTCCTTAGATTTCGCTTTAGAAGGATAGATTAGTTAAAGAGATAATAATAGAAAGCTATATCTAATAGCCTTCTACTTCTATAAGTTATATAAAGTAGAACTTAACTATCCTATCTATAATAAAGAATTCCTAGCTATTGTTAACTATTTTAAGGAATTCTAATACTACCTTATAGGAAGTCTTTATTAAATTAAAGTCTATACTAACTACTAAAATATTACATACTTTACTATAACCTAAGAATTAAACTAATAATAACTACGCTATACTAAATACCTATGCAAATTTAATTTTATAATTATATACTATAAAGGAACTGATAATAGATATGCAGATGCTATTAGTTATAGGCCTAATTTTAAAGAAGAAGTAATAAGTAAAGCTTAGAAGAAGCTCCTAAAGAAAAATACTAAAGGATAATACTAGTTTACTACCCCTATTAGAATAGTAGTAATAACTAAAAAGGAACTAAACTACTAATATAAAGGAAAAGAATAGACCCCTTAGGAAATATACAAAAAATACTAAAAAAAACTTAAATAAGAATACAAAAAGAACTATACCCTCTTTAAGTAACTAATCTAGATATATAATAATTACCTCTTAAACAAAGTAATCTATTTATAGGCTAATTCAATCCTAGGATAGTGTAATAAGTGTAAACCCAACTTAGTAGTAATCTTCCTAATAGTAATCTATAGAATTGTAAGAATTAAGTTAGTTTATAAGAATAGCCCTAGCTAATATAGAACTCTGTAAGAAATAACTAAATTCTTCTAAGATCTAGGCTATAAGAACTATAAATTCTCTATAAAATAATACTTTGAAAAATACCTATAATATAACTTTAGTAAAAGAATTACTAGAACTACTAAAGATAGTAACTTCCTTTGCAAATTTTATTTACATTTACTATATAGATACTAAGGTATTACTAAAACTCTTAAATAATTATAAGAAAAAGGATATAAATATATAAAATAAGATATAGAATAAATTATTAAATAATATAATATATATATATAAATAAAGGTATAATATTATAAGCCCTACAGTATACTATAACCCTTACTAGTAGTATAATAACCTTAGGATTTAATTACAATAGACTTTATAACTAAGCTACCCTTATTAAAAGAACCTTTAATTGGAATCTTTTATAATAGTATTATAGTTATTGTTAACTAACTTATAAAGTTCTTATACTACTTACCCTACAGAGAATCTATAGATGCAGAAGAACTTTCCTATGTTTTTTACTAATATATTATTAGTATACACAGACTACTAAATAAGATCCTATTAGATAGAGAACTAACCTTTACAGCTAAGTTCTAGTAAGCCCTTATATTATACCTAGGACTTAATTACTAGCTTTTAATAGCCTTTAGACCCTAAATAGATAAACAAACTAAGCAAATAAACCAAGTACTGGAATAATACTTACAATACTATATTAATTACAGATAAAATAATTAGGTTAAAAAGCTACCTATTATATAACTAGCTTATAATACTACCTATAATAAAAGTACAAAGTTAATACTAGCTTATATTAACTTTAGATTTATACTAGATACCTATTATAATAAATATAAAGTATAGATAATTAACCCTACTGCAATACTTAAGGTAGAAGAACTTAAAAATCTATATAAAGAAATAAAGATAGAACTTAAATTTATTAAAAAAAGAATAAAAAAATACTATAATATAAAAAGGATTAAAAAACTAACCTTTAGGAAGGGAAAGATAGTCTACTTATTTATAAAAAATATATAAATAAAACAACCTTTATATAAACTAAACTATAAATACATTAGACTTTACAAAATTATTAAGAAGATCTTAGAAAATAACTATAAACTAGACTTACTACTAAAAGTTAGGCTTTATCTAATCTTTTATATATCCCTACTTAAATTAGTAGCTAATATAATACAGGTTAAAATCAGAAATAAACCTAAGGAAATTAAGGAACTAGAACTCTACAAAGTAAAAGTAATTAAAGATATAAAAAAGGAAAATAAGTAGATAATATATTTAGTAAAATAGAAAGACTACCTAGAAAACAAAAATACATAAGAACTACTAAAGAACCTTATTACTACTTAACAACTCCTAAAGAACTTCTATTAATACTAAAAAAATTAAAGAAACTAAAATTAAGTATATTTAAGTATACTAATAAGTTAATATCCTTAACTACTAACTACTCCTTAAAAGACTTAGCCTTCTTAGCCTCCTTAAGTTTATCTAATAAATCTAGGCTATAATAAGTTATTTTAACTCTGCAGAATACTAACTCTTTCTTTTGCTTATAATAAATCTCTAGTTAAGAAAAAGACTTATCTAATTTACACTACGTAATACAAAGCGCCTTACAATAAGAAGATAGTAATTCTTTAGCTACTACCTCTTGCTCTTCTAGATATTTTACTTTATCTATAATACATATAACTATTAAAAATTAACACTAGAAACCAGGAAAAACTACAAGAACTTACAAGAATTTAAAGGTATACTAATTATATTATAAGAATAACTAAAAGAAATATATAAACTATACTTTTTCTTTCCTATAATTATTTTATAAGCTATACTATGCTTACTATAGTAAGAATAAGGTATAACTTTAAATCTAAACTATATAATACCTTTAGTAGCTTTGCAATACTTCTTAGTAAAAGATAATAGAATAGTATTAAAGGAATCTACTTTTTGTTTATTAGAATACTTTAATATAATAAATATAGGATTAAGTTAGACTTACATAAGAAAAATAGCTAGGAAGATAAGTTATATAGGTCTTAAGAATAAGACTACAGAAGGGAAGAGATTATATTACAATCCTCTGCAGTTATATTACATATACCCTACATTTTTTACTAATTAGAGCTTAGCTTACTTATACCTACGTAAGCCTTACCTAAGCTTACTATACTAGTTATAAACTTACTTACTAGCTTACCTAAGTAATTGTAAGCCTTCTCTTAAGGCTTATAATCCTACTAGTAAGACTATTATATATATATATATTTACTTAGCACTAGATAGAATACTTAGCTTACTAGCTATTAATAAGACTTCTTTACCTAAATATACCTAATACGCTTTATTTACTATTAAGAGATATAACACTTTGTAATACTTAGTATCTATACCCTATACATCTGCTAATATAAACCTAGTATAGACTAGTTTATTCCTTGGGAATCACAACCGTTACAATTAATAAGAATAGTACTAATATTACTATTAGTAGTAGTAAGTATAGTAATACTCTTAAATTAGCTTTAAAAAGTAAATAAAAGTTAGTAATAAAGACTTTATTTACTAATAGTACTAGAAATAATACATAAAGGGTAAGTAAAGCTTTATAAGCTACCTTATCTATATATTATATAGAAATTATAAAACTACTTATAGATTGTAATATTAGTATTAATTTACCTAGTAAGGATAAGGGGTAATATACTTACTTTAATAGTATATATTATACTTAAGAATAATAAGGTAATATAGCTAATAAAGCTAGTTCTTAATCTTAGTAATAATACTATATTACTACTTTAGTACCTTACTAAGGCTTTTGCAATAGCTTTGGAAAATAGGGGTAAAAGGATTGTAAAGCTACTAATTGCATAATTGATAACGCCTAATATGTCTCAACTAAGACGTGCATAAGGCAGTATCGTAGAGTACTTTGACTAGTTGTCCACAGCTTGCAAACTAGTCATATTTGAGGCCACGCGCAGTCTGCTGCCGTAGCTTCAGGTCCAGATATTGAAAATTCGGAAGCAGTATCACAGCATGTAATAACATCTGCTATTGACCTACTTCGTGCGGGAATTATGAGTTGCAGCCTCCAATACAACCCTGTATGGAAAATTGCGTTAAAAGATGCTGGTTTCTATCTCTCCCCCGGGATCTCGAAACTCTCCATAGCTACACCGAGAAACATCTCATTCCTGCGTTGCCTATCGTTACTAAGGATGCTAAGTGAAAGGATTGGCTATCGGTTGCTTAGCTCCCCAAGCTCCTCGGCTTCAAGGTCAAAGATCGATGACTTGATTACGTACCTTAAGTCTTTGTTAATATAAATAAGGATTGACCTATTACTGAGAGGAAGGAATTCAAGGCCGTGGAGATCAAGGATGCAGCTGGGCTTCTCTACAGTTGTCTCAAGGATGCTTCCCTGATGCTAGGGTACGTCTCGGCTATTCAGACCAAGGGAACCATTGAGTACCCTGTTCTGCAGCCTGACAACACTGCTATTTCAATTCTGAGCTAAACTCTACATAAAATTGTAGTATAGTACAGGGTGTGGACCTGAATTGGAATGAGCTTCTCTTGGGACTTGTGGCTAGTTACGTTTAAGCTACTGTTCATGTAAGGGCTTTGATCCGCAACTAGAAGGAAATCTATATTGATCCATCTGTTTTTCTAAACTATGTAAGACGCTGATTAGTAGCCGAGTATTTCCCTCTAGACTAAATACAATATTGGAAATCTACTATCAAGATATGCCTTCCATGCTTCTACTCTAGACATCCTCACGCTCATCAGCGAGGGCTTGGGCCTTCTCGGCACTGATGTTGCTACCCTCAGCATTACGTCTGAACTCATCCTCTTGCAGCCTCAACTCCTCAGAAAGCTGTCCGTGGGCCTTCCATACCGGCTTGATCTCGAATAGACGGTTCATGGTGTCAAGCGGCAGACCCTTGGTCTCAGGGATGAAGAAGAAGACAAAGGTGGCGGAGAGGATCATAAGGGAAGCGAAGAAGAAATAGACACTGTAGCCCATCTTGATGAACATCTGAGGGGTGAATCGAGAGACGATGAAATTCCAGAACCAGTTGTTGGCTGCGGCGGAAGCTTGACCGAGGGATCTGCTTGATGTTAGTAACCTAGCCATGTGTCAACGTAAAGATATGTTAGTAACGTACCTAGACTTCTCGTCGAACATCTCAGAGTTGAGAACCCAAGGAATCGGGTTCCATGTGGGCGAGTAAAAGACAGTCCAAAGATAGAAGAAGAAAACAGCAGCAATACCACCGCCTGACATTGAAGGGGCGGCAGCTCCAGCGGCCTCAGCAGCAGCCACCTTACCAGCTGGGTTGGCGACCTTGATGTAAGCTCCGATGAACCACATGCAAAGAGAACCACCAACGGAACCAATGATTAACAGCTTCCTGCGCCCGACAGTCTCAATCAAGAACAGAATGAAGATGATAGTGACAGCTGTCTTGACCACGCCAAAGATACCGGTAGTAAGGAAACCGGTGTTGGTGCCCTGGATTCCAATACTCTTAAAGACAGTAGGACTGTAATAGTTGATAGCGTTGATGCCAGACCCGTTCTGCCAGAGGAACATCATGCCACCCAGGAAGAAACGCCACTGAATCTGTCGGCTCTTGAGTGCACTGAAAGGCTTCCAAAAGCCGGGACCGACTTCTCGGTTATAGCGGTCTAACTCCTGGTCCATGTAGCTGACTTCTTCAACGATATAAAGGTCTTCGGGAGAAAGCTGTCTCAACCAGCACAGATTCTTCATGGCTTCCTCACGTCGACCCTTGGAGAAGAGCCATCGAGGAGATTCCTTAATCCAGAAGGCACCGAAAAGCAGCATGCCTGCGGGGATAAGTTGGACAGCAAAAGGGATGATCCACTGCTTGTGGCTGGGGGCCATGGTCTCAGCCAGTCCATAGTTGATCCAGAAGCCGACAAGGCCGCCGATCTGCCATCCCAATTCGTAGATACCAACAAGGCGACCACGAATAGCAGGTGGGGAGAGCTCAGAGCAGTAGATGGGAACCATATTGGAACAAGCGCCAACGCCTACTCCAGCAAGAACACGACCACCGATGATGAGTCCCAAGCCACGCTCAGCATTGGCGCCAAGCATCATGCCAGCTCCGATCATAAAGACAAAGCTGAAAGCGATAAGGGAATAACGTCGACCGATGAAATACGAGGTAATATAGGCGAAGAGACTACCGAAGAACGCGCCGGCTTGATAGACCGAGACGATGTTGGCTTTGAGAAGAGCGAGTTGATCGGGCTCGTAGGAGGCAAAGTCAAACTCCTCGGTGAAAGAAGGAAGGGCGATGGTGGTGCCAATGAAGGCAGAGTCATAGCCGATCATGCATGATGCGAAAGAGGCGATGGCAGCACATGTGTAGACGCGCCAATTGTACACAGCCTTGGGAGTGGGCCGGTCCTCATTGACAGCAAAGATGTTGTTGATGGAGAGACCCATGGTTGAGAACAGGTGCCTTGATCAGCACAAGGGTCAATTGAATCCTGGGGTTGTTGTCTGATGAATCTGGGGAAACCATGGACTGGGGAAGCCGATATATATGCAGATGAATCAGGGAGAAAACTCTGAATTGCCGCGCGTAAAGATTTACCCCATATTCTCCAGATTTTTCCATTAGTGTCAGCATTCTGAGTAAAGCACGGTTGCACCAAGTCATGCGTGTGGTTAGGCGAAACGCTAAAGTCAGTTAGAGTAGCACTAGCACGACCCAGACCTGCAAACCCCGCATAACCTATACCCTGGGGTAATGAGGGGAATTTTCCCTTGACTCCGATGGCGGAAACGTGTCGATAGTTACTTGGAAAGGCTAAAGCTTTATCCCAATACCGAGATTAAGATTTCTTCCTAAACGGTAGTCTTCTAACTACCTCTGCTTGAGAGTCAAACTACATCGAGCTTGGGAAGGGACTTTAAGACATATCAATAATTAAATACAAAGAGCTCTAGACGTCGTTTTCCCTTGTTATAGCCACTAGACTAAAGCGGGTAATGCCACTAGCTTCTCTGAGCCCCTTCCTCTACCAGTAGACTTATGATGCTCTAATTCTGCTGTCTTATAGCCATCCTCAACGGTGTCCAGTTCCACAAGTCATTCTTTAATACAAGAGTAGCACCAGCATCAATTAGAAGTTTTGCTGCTGACCCATGACCTTCGTATGTAGCCCAGAATAATGGCGTCCAACTGTTTCAGTCTTTAACCTCGATATTAGCCCCCCTATCCAACAGGAGCTTCAAGATATCCTCATGGCCTATTTCTGCAGCTCTTAAAAGGGGTGTAGAAAGGTACGCATCTTACACCTCGATATCAACCCTATTTTCCAGGAGATGCTTTACAACAATTTCATAGTTATTGTTAACCGCGAGGTGAAGCGCTGTCTTAAAGTTATTATCCTTCCACCCAGGGTCTGCACTAGCTAATATTAGTAGCTTTGTAAGTAGGATATAACCCGAGATAGCAGTAAATATAATAGGGGTCGCCTATTTCTGAATCTGTTGAGGTGCAGGAATTGAGGAATTAAGAGTGAAAATTGTGGAGTGAAAACACGAGGGGGCTGGTTTGTTTTAGCCTCGGCATTTTAGTGAAGGAGTAAGAGGCGACTGGCTCAGTGAGTTTGTCTATAGCTGAACATCCGCTAGCTTGGCTTCCCGAATTGGCTAAGGGAGAAGCCATTACTCTATTGGTTGTGACTTTATTATTAGCACTCTTCACTATTACTATGCCGCAGGCTGGCTATTATGGGAATGGCGATTTTGGAATGGTTTGGCATAATGGTAAGAAATAGTAAGTTCTTGTTATTGTCTGCGTAGATGTACTATCCTAACAGCTATACACTGATATACTAACAACCTCTCTATCTATGCTCGAGAGCATCTACCTGTCTAAAACCAAAGGGTATTAATATATATGAATCTTGAAAGCATTGAAGCTGTATGTCTAACTCTCGATTGACTTCTTGTTAATGACACACTCAAAGCTCTTGTCGTTCTTCCAAAGAGGTCGCTTAGGCTACTGACACAACATCTGCGTCTCTACCTTATAATCGCCTGAAGAGATAGTAGCATTAAGTTTCGACGGCTGCTTACCATTTCCAACCCAGTCGATCATAATGTTTATGTTGTTCTGAGGATAAGGACCTGGCTGAAGAGAGTTCGTGCCACAGTGAGCTGCTCAGGCACGAGATAGAACTGGTTCTTATCAGACAGTTTTGGATACATGATGGATCGGACAGACTGCCAGTAGTGAACGGAAGAGCCGGCTGGGATGCTAGGATCGGATTCGCAGTGGTAGTGGAGGAGCTTGCCGCCGGCTTCCTTGAAGGTTGTGAGATCGGGATGAGTGGTTTGCAGACTGTCATAGTAGCGGACTATACCACTCTTTATCCAGTCAACTAGAGTGTGATACGTGACATTGTTGAGGTTATCGACGTTAGCGAGGTCAAGAATCTCAATAAACTTTGCAATATACATGCTACTAGTAGAAGGGATGTTTAGAGTCCACTTGTTGGTAGTGTTATCGTAAGTTGGCTCACCATCAGATAGCTCTGAGCTAATCTGCTAAGATAGATACGCTCTTTCATCCTTGCTGTTGAAAACACTATTGTAGATAGCTTGAGCAATAGCAACACCCTTAGCAGTAATCGTACCATGCTGTTCTGGTGCATTGCTCGTCTGGCTGCCGGGAGCCTGTCTCTTGCTGAACCTAAAGCTAAGTGAAGAACTAGTCTTAGCTGCGCAGTAGTACTCTTTGCTGGTGAGCGACTTGGTGTTGAAGTGGATTTTGCAAAGATTTGTTCGGGAGATAACGCCATCTTTCCTTTCATCGAGATCGTCACAGGCTTCAATAGTAACGTTAACGATCTTCTTAAGCTCACAAGGAGGGGGATAATAGTTAAGTTTATACTTAACAGCAGCAGGGCAGACATATAGGATTTATTGCTGCGCAAAGCGGAATACAGGAGCTCCAGCGATAACACTATCATACTCTTCGCCCCGTTGCTAAACCTAGCTCATTCCCTCTCGCCCACCATCCGAGTAGCCCTCGTAATAGGTATAGACCTTGCTAGACTTTGACATATCGTATAGATTCTTGGAGATGTGCTTTCCAATCTAGGTCATCTCTCTGAGAGCTTGGTAAGAGAACATGTATATCGCATCCCAGTTGACGGAACCGTTGCCGAGAAGGAATTGCTCATCGAAACTGTAGTTGAAGGCATCGTATCCGCCATCAGTGGCTCCTGCGGCAGCTCCGTACTTGAGGCCGCCAGTGGTATCGGTGTTGAGAGAGTAGCCACCTCCGCCTGCAACATAGAACCGGCTCTTGAAGTCTTCGGGATCGGGGAAGGCATATTTGAGGTTGACTGTGTCACCCTTGCTGCCGTGGGTACACGCGACAGTGACGTTACAGTAGTTTTAAGTATCGGTATCACGCTTCATTGGGCCGCATCCCATGCTGGCACTGGCGTTGTAGACCGCCGCGGACACCGTGATGGTAGATAGGATCATATCAATCCCCAGGAGGGTTCCATTGGAGGGCAGCGCAGCTTTCAGGTTCGAGACAGTACATAGTTCCGAGAGAGAGGACGCAAGGGAGCCCGAGGCTAGCAAAGCCATAATGGCTCCGAAAGATTGTCGCATCATGGTAAGTATTCTAATGAGAGTGGGAAGTATGAGAAAGTGATGCTCAATATGAAGTGCTACTTGACATGGCGCAATCGTTTATGGTTATATACTCCTTCGACGACTGCGGCCTCGTCACCAACGGTCCGAGCCCGGAATCTGCCACGCGTTGATTATTCCATATCCAAGAATTTTCTGCAGAGAAATCAATTAGAATGAAGTAATTGATTGAGTCGAAACCTGGTGGCGATCCGAAATTGGTAAGGAGGCTTAGACAAGATGCCCTGCCCACTTTCCGCGTGTGGAGGTGTTCCGAGTTAAAGTGGAGACACAGTAGGAAAAGGAGGGTATTAAAATAAACTCAGAAAAGAGTCCCTTAAGCTTAGGGTAGGTTTACCTAAGCTTTCTCTTCTCCTCAAAGCATACTGTTATTACAGGACAAGACCAGGTTTTATCAATAGCACGGATGCAGGGTCTAGGCGCATTTACTCAGTCCTAGCATGTTTAGAGCAAGGTGCAATAGCTATCCTTATAGATAATGCTACTTCAATAGCACTCAGAAAGAGTCAAAGGGCAAAGAAGGTCTTCTCTACCTAAGAGTTTATGATCCCGTTCTCAGTCAGCTTTCTAAACAGGCATAGTATACAAATATATATTATATTATATAGACTAGGTCCTTCAACGAGCAACATTAGTCTTAAATAGAATGAGCACTGAAAGCTCCTGCCTCTGAGAACAGGGTTGTCCAAGTCTCCAGTTGCTCTTCAAAGTGTTTATACATGGACCAGACATCAAGAGTCGAAAGACTTGCTTCTCTCTAAGGCTACCCCGGAACCCGCTGTCTTACGTTGCTCGTGGTATTCAAGACTAAATTCATTCAAATTTGTTTATCGCAGCGGGAAATTCACCGTCAGAGACCGGAAATTGGCAGGAGGGTTTTCCTGGTCCTGTCTCATATAGATCAGTGAACCCTGAATGGTATATTGGGTCACAAGAGCTTAAGGGATCTCGGTGTAGTCGCTTCAGGTATTGCTAAAACTGGAGCTTACATACCAGCGAGTCACGTTAAGTCACTGAGGCTCTAGATGCTTGCTCTTAGCTGCTTCTGAAGTTGCTAAATCGATAGCTGTTTATTCCTTTGGTTCGAGGTTTGCTCAGTCAGGCAAGAGTGAATGTAAAGTTTCAGCCACAGATCTCAACAGTGAATAGTATATCTACTATAATGGAACTAAAGAGACTTAATAGACTTAGGACTAGAGAGACAGTGTTCGTTGTTACAGAATAGCCACCCAGTTCCCAACATTCCTATTAGAGCCAATAATGGGCTCCGAAGCCACGTACAACCATAACACGTTTTTGTGAATCAGGGTCCTCGAAGCCTCTACTTATTATTGTAGTGGTTCGGTGTGGCAAGTGAAGCATGTCTCTCAAGGTTGACTTGTCCTTGTAACCATTGTCGAAAGCTACTGTGTCGTATTAGTTATTGGTGTTTTGTCTAGATTTACAGAAGGGTGAAACTTACTTCAGGCAGATGGAATCTTAACATTTATATGTGGCTGGATATGGAGAGCCTGACCCTCCAGGGACGCCCTTCTTAGACCGACAGGTTGCCTTGCAACATGGGTTGGTTGAAGGACAGCTGGCGTTTATGCCGCCTAGCAAGGTAGCGTTGGCTGGGCAGTAGCAAGCACAGGCTCTCTTTTCAACGGGAGTCGCCATGCCAAATGATATGTACAGAGTACAGGCAACGAGGAAGGACTTGATCTGCATTTTGGTGATGTTGGTGTTCGAGATTGTTGGTGGTTAATAAGATGAGAAGGTGTTTTGTGTCTGTTTCTTTAATTTAGTGAGGACACACTGCAACCTTTTATAGATAGGCCAGATTCATGTTTCTACGCCAACACAGCATCTCTAAATGATCATAGTCTAGTTTTGTTGTAGAGAACTGGCGTTCGGACCAACAAGCCACATACACTAAGTAAGGTTCTAGATCCTGAGGTTTAACCCTTTCTGGTTATTCAAGGCATAGCCTTTAGTACATCACCTTCCTCATGTAAATTAGAACACGTGGGTATCAATCATAACATGGACCTCTAAACGTCTATAAGAAACATTCTAAAAACTCAGTTGTTTACTCATAGCTCGATATCTGGTATTTGGCTATCTGTAATTTGCGAAATTGGCAAATAGACAATACCCCAGTGCAACGACCCGTGACCTCAACAAGCGGTGAGGCCTCCATGTTGGCTTGATCCACTGAAAGCTACGCGATTGAGTAGGGAGCCATTGATTCCACTCTCAATGTGTCTTATCTTAGTTAAAGCAAGAGTTGTTGTCCAGATCAAATAATGGCCTCATTTGTGTCAGCCACTTTTACCTTTTCTGCCAATATATTATATCCCAACGAACCGGAATCACTCCAGCGCTCTTTAGTATGTCACGGTACCAGTAGTTCGGGACATTGTCTTGTAAATTTGGGTCTGTGGCCATCTTCAGGGTTAGTGACTGCCAAGCCCAGCGCTCTAATAGGCTGGCTAAGTTTCTGAAAATGCATAGACATTGTCAGCCAGCCACTTTCTCATCTGCCTTACATTTAGTATGCAATGGCACCAATTTTTTAGGACCAAATCTTGTGAATTTGGGTCTGGACTCATGTTCAGATTAAGTGAATGCCAAGCCCAACGTTTTAATAGGACCCTGTCAGCTGCTATACACCGCTAAAACAGGCTGGCTAGATAACTCAAAATATATGCATATTTTCAGCCAGCCATTTTGCCCAATAGTTTACATTGACTAACTTACTAACGGTGTTCGTGTTCTTTTTTGGCGATTTCATGAGAAGTGCTGAATGAAATCTCGATGAATTGACATTACTGCAGTGATACACCAACATGATTGGCTACTCGGCTATCGGATTGAGGAGACGCTGGTTAAGGGCGCAAGCGACAAGTTCCTCCATCAACCCTTCGGCCTTCGTTCAGTCAAGCCACTGGGCGTTCTAGACATACGTTCAGTTGTTATTATTGATTTCGAGTCGTTTCAGTCCGTGAGCGGGTTGATTACCCCGCTACATCCAGTTATCATGCTGACACCGGAGCAAGCCTTAGGATTGAGCAACATGCAACTACCCGATGAAGACAAGGCCTCGCAAAGCATTGACCGAACAAAACACTCTTCAATTGATGTCTTGAAGGAGGTCTGGACAGGTCTTGATCTGCCCGAAACCGCTTTGACAGCTATAAGTGTCAGCAAATGCGGTGCGCTGATTGGCCGAGCTTATATCACGTGGATACCCCGCGTGATGTGATCAAAACGGCGCATCTTTCCCCTCAATTAGTTAGAAAAATAAGGCTCTTGAAATCCTCTTCGGTATGCTCTATTCGGTGAAAATAGCTCGATTTGAGAATAAGGCTTCCTGGCGAAGAAGGTCCGGCTCTTCCATCGTCGTTCAAAATCGGAATCCTCGGACAAGCCTCTATCGGTCTATCTGCACTGGCAGCTGCTCAGGTTTATGCACTACGGAACAAAACCCCCGTTCCTACAGTCACGGTGCCGCTTGAACATGCAGTCGTGGAGTACAAATACGAAAGACTGTATACGGTTTCCGACGAGCTTGCTCCCCTAGCAATGGGCACTATCGGTGGATTGCATAAGACCTCAGATGGCTACGTTCGGATCCATGACGGGTTCCTAAACTATGTTTAAGGAACCCTTGACTTGCTTAGCTTGAAATCGGGTGCGACTGGACAGCAGGTGTCTGAGAAGACTGCGGATTGGGCGAGGATTGACTTGGAGAACTGTGGAACAGCAGAGGGCGAAGTCGCAATTTATGCTCTGCGCTTATATCGTCAGTGGGATAAGCTCCCTTAGTCAAGGGCTATTAGCAACTTTCCTATTAGCCTCAAGTAGCTATCCAAGTCATCTCCTACTAGCATGCTAAGTAGGATGCAGCCAGGGAATCTTAAGTACCTACAGGGTCTTTGAGTTGTTAAGATAAGTTAAGTAATTACTGCTCTGTTATATAGCAAAACCTTAGCAGCTTATAGAGCTAAGGTTATTTAGGTAACTTTACTAATACTTTCAGATCTGCTAAGAGTTAATTAGAAGTATAAATACAGTAAAAAGACTATCTAACTTAATATATATAACTCTAAGAATTAAAAGCAGCTTCTTAGCTTACTACTTATTATAATAGTTATAAGTCCTAATAACTATTTCTTTATATAAAGTACTAGTATAGTACTAAGATATATTATAGCTATTAATCTTTTTAAAACTTTACTAATAACTATTTTTAGTTCTTTATATTCCTAGTATTATATTAGTATAAAATTTAAATATAAAGTATTCTAGTATTTAATTATTTAAATATTTTAATAAAGTTAACTTATATTATAAGCTAGCTATAATAAGATTAAAGTAAAACTTTTTAACTAGTAATATATCTATTTAATTAAATAGTAAAAAGTTATAAAATAATACTAAGTAGCTTTTAAAAATATAAAATAAGTATTAATAAGTAAATAAAAAAAATAAACCTAAGCTACCTTATATTAGTAATAAAAGAACTATATAATAACTAAGCTAATAATTATTTTTAATTAACCTATATATAATTCTACTACTAAGTTAATAACTATTTATAATTAACCTTATTTTATATTTAATTTATAGATTTAATAGTTATATAAATAAATACTAGAAAAGAAAGTAAAATTTAAATTTTTCTTTTATAAGTTCTTTTTAACTATAGTAACTATATATTATACTTATATAATAAAATATCTTAGCCTTATTACTAATAGAAATATCTATTTATAATAAAGTATCTAGCTAGTTTAGTATATTTACTTTACTACTAGTAAAGATATTTAAATATAATAATACTAATTAATATAGCTAAAAAGTACTTTTATTAATAAAAAGTTTTAAAGATTAATAAAAACTTAAACTAGTTTAATACTATAGCTTTAATATTAATAAAGATACTTACTTACTATTAAGCCTTTAGCTAGTTTAATACTATAACTTTACTATTAATATAAATATTTACTTACTATTAAGTATTTAGCTAGTTTAGTATATTTACTTTACTACTAGTAAA